>NW_028263388.1:0-300000 GCF_051168715.1 Poecilia mexicana
AGGACTCTAGTGCTTCGGGATGGCAAGCAGCAACATCCTGCAGCAGGACTCTAGTTCTTCGGGATGGCAAGCAGCAACATCCTGCAGCAGGACTCTAGTGCTTCGGGATGGCAAGCAGCAACATCCTGCAGCATGACTCTAGTGCTTGGGGATGGCAAGCAGCAACATCCTGCAGCATGACTCTAGTGCTTCGGGATGGCAAGCAGCAACATCCTGCAGCATGACTCTAGTGCTTCGGGATGGCAAGCAGGAACATCCTGCAGCAGGACTCTAGTTCTTCGGGATGGCAAGCAGCAACATCCTGCAGCAGGACTCTAGTGCTTCGGGATGGCAAGCAGCAACATCCTGCAGCATGACTCTAGTGCTTCGGGATGGCAAGCAGCAACATCCTGCAGCATGACTCTAGTGCTTGGGGATGGCAAGCAGCAACATCCTGCAGCAGGACTCTAGTGCTTCGGGATGGCAAGCAGCAACATCCTGCAGCAGGACTCTAGTGCTTGGGGATGGCAAGCAGCAACATCCTGCAGCATGACTCTAGTGCTTCGGGATGGCAAGCAGCAACATCCTGCAGCATGACTCTAGTGCTTCGGGATGGCAAGCAGCAACATCCTGCAGCAGGACTCTAGTGCTGCAGGATGGCCGCAATTTGGAAACCTTATCCTTGACAAAATCACTATTGCCACTCATGGCTCTAGTGGTCGAGTGGGTTAAGGTTCCGCGCTTACAGTGTATAACAGCCACGTGATTGTCGGGGTTCAAATCCCAGGGCAGCGTGGGCAGTGCGCTCGGAATGAAAACCGCTAAACTACATGAGTCACTCACAATGTAAGAAACCACGATCCTGCAGCGACATCCCTTTCGTGCGTGCGAGATTCCGAGCATATTGTACAATGTGCCCGATCTAACCACAAGACTAACTGAGCCACTTTTTACAGATTTAAATGATAAGCCGTATGGAAGCACCACCTCGTGCTTCCGAGTGTCCGGAGGAGGGCTCGGTTTCACTCAATTCCAGCTTGGGTTGTCAATCACGTGGCTCCTTTAGCTTGGTGGAACAGCGAAAAGCGTCACGTCATTCGCCAGGTAGCGATTTATTGCACGTGTCTCCTGCAGTCTGGCGATTTGGTTGTGAATCGCGTGGCTCCTTTAGCTTGGTGGAACAGCAAAGAGCGTGACCTCATTCGCCAGGCAGCCATTTATTCCACGTGTCTCCTGCAGTCTGGCGATTTAGTTTCTCGGTTCCCGGAAATGAGGAAGAAGAAGCAGGAGAAGGAAAAGGACGAGAAAGAGGAGAGGAGGAAGAGAAGCACTAAATTGTCGACCTCTGAATTACTTGCTACGAGGTGCCGACGGCTACGTCGGGAAAAAGGTTACCCGCGTGGCTCGAGTGCTCTCGTGGTTCAAGGTGCCCTGCTTACAGTGGATGGCGGCCACGTGTTTGTCCCCCGACGGACATCAGAGTCCAACGTCTGACCTCGTACCGCCAGGGAGCGGCGTTGGTACTGCTGCTGCTCTTGGCACGTACTGCCAAACGGCACCGCGGGTACTTCTTCTTCAGCCTCAACCTGTTGCTCCGAGCGGAGCGCAATTCGCCCCACGACTGTTCGGGGATCCCGGTGGGTGGATTGCGGCCGCGTGGTTGGGGTTCGAATGCCAGGGTGGAATCGGCCAACCGCTCAAAGCACTCCGCCAAGCTACAGGATCCAGTTCGTGGTCGTGTACTGCGCTGAGGAGCTCCAGCTCCCGCTTCAGCTGGTGCCGGATGCGAGTAGCCCGTGATTGTTCGGGGACTCCGGCCTCGAGCGTGGCCGCCGCAAGACTGATTGAGCCAATGCCGCCGGAGCCGCTTTTCACGTTTGAAGACGAGCGGAACAAAGGGGAAACCTGAAACCGTCCGTATCCGCCGCTTGTGCCGCCCCGTTTTCTCCTTCTCCCTCTCCCTTTTCCCGAGCCGCTAAAGTGCAGGATCAACCAAGTGACTGCGTCGAAGCGAAGGGCGCCGTTACCACTGCCATTTCTGTTGTGTACCAGAAAAAGCGACGCGGGTAATTCCTCGTCCCGTGACTGACCCGTGGCTGCTCACGATCTGCTTCGGGTGATGCGACCGCAAGACTAACCGAGTCCACACCCTTTTCCCGAACCGCCAAAGTACAGGATGCAGCGAGTGCCCGCGAGAAGCAAAGGGCGCCTTTGGCACGTCTTCCCTCCTGTTGGGGTCGAGGGAAAGATCACGCTCTGCTTCGGGTGATGCGACCGCAAGACTAACCGAGCCCAGCCAGCGCACCCACGGAGGTTCGGGCGCGTTCGCTTGCTCGCCCGATAACCCCCGGGCAGAGGCTCGGACATCCGGAGGGACCCCCGGACGTGTCCTTGTGCCTCGTGCCTCTGGCAAGGCAGCCGTTAGGGAGCACCACCCCGTGCTTCCTTTTGTTGGGCCCACGGGTACTTCTTCTTCTTCTTCAATGATGCTGTCGGGGTGGAATCGGCAGACCGCTCAAACTGCGCCGCCAAGCTACAGGATCCAGGTCGTAGTCGTCTTCCGCGCGCGCTGAGAAGCTCCAGCTCCTGCTTCAGCCGGTGCCGCAATTGGTTGGGGTCTCTGGCGTCGAGCCGCAAAACTAATCGAGCCGTCCGTCCGTCTCCGCCCTCGTGCCTGCTTCAGCCGGTGCCGCTTTCTCTTTCTCCCCCTCCCTTTTCCCCAAACGCAAAAATTCATGATCCACCGAGTCCCCGCTTTTCCCGAACCGCTAAACGGCAGGATCCATCCACCCGGCGGCTGCAACAGCGAAGGGCGCCGTTGCCGCTGCCGTTTGTCTTGCGTACAGGATAAAGCGCAAGCACCGTTGGCACGTCTTCCCTCCTGTCGAGGGATAGATCACGCTCTGCTTCAGGTGGTGCGATCGCAAGACTAACCGAGTCACCTGCGGAGTTTCGGGCGGGTGGGAAGGTTCGCTCGCCCGAGAACCCCTGGGGAGCCCGAAACCCTAACCCCTGATGATAACCCTACCCCTAGTCCCCGTTCCGCCGAATGGCTGAAACCTTCCGGCAAATGGCTGGGACCCCGCCCCAGACCCGATGCTACCGGACCCGGGCAGGGGCTCGGACATTCGGTGGGACCCCCGGACGTCTCCTTATGGCCCGTGCCTCTGGGAAGGCAGACATACGGCAGCACCACCTCGTGATGCCGCATGTCCGGCACTTGGATCAACCCCGATGTCTACGTCACTACTTGCTAGGAGGTCATAAGCCCCGTGCGCAAAAAGAACCCACGTGGCTTCGGCGGTGCAGCGGTTTAAGGTGCCCCCACTGGCAGTGAAGAGCTGCAACGTGGTGGCCTGGGTTCGAATCCCAGAGAGATGTAGCCCTCGGCCTACTCTGCTAAACTGATAAACTACAGGGTCCAATGTCGGGTTTCGTACCGTGATTGGTTCCTCCGCTCTGTCTGGCGGTGGGTGACGAAAACCGCCAAACTACAGGGATCCACGGGTGCGACGAAAGCACAACTGGCACACATGCTTCAGGAGGTGGTCGGAGCAGTCCGCCGGAGACTGGTCGTCAGAGATGGCGTAGGCGTACATGTCGCAAGACTGATCGAGCCAGCAAGCAACTGCCGCCGGAGCCAGATGATGGACGGACGCCATCCCGCAGCGGGAGTCGCTGCTGCGGGATGGCAGCCCCGTCTTCTACCCGGGATCGGAGCACCGAACCCGGGCAGAGGCTCAGAGGTTCTGCGGGACCCCTGGACGTCTCCTTATGGCTCGTGCCTCTGGGAAGGCGGCCATTTGGGTGCACCACCCCATGATTCCGTATGTCAAAAGGCACTCACACCCAAGGCAGACGGCGCACCGCGGCTCGACAGGTGGAGGCCATTTGGCAGCATGACCTCGTGCTTCCGTATGTCGAGGAGCCGTCGACATACGGAGGGCCCCTCGACCCTCCGTCTGTCCTCACTCACTGCTAATATCAGTCCATGAATGCTTTTCTTTTCTAATAACGGTGGAAAACATTCACAAATACTAACATCCGTCCCTACTAATGACGTATTTACCTCTTCGTCATCGTTTGGTGTACCATTTTGGCCTCTACCCCCCGCCCCCGCCCCAAAATGGTAGGTGGGTGGAGGCCATTTGGCAGCATGACCTCATGCTTCCGTATGTCAGGGTCCGGTTCTACGGAACCGGGACCGCTCAAGGAGGTTCCGTACCCGGGGTTCCGTTACCGGGACCCCGCCTTACCCTGGACAAAAAACCCCGTGGCTCTGGGACCTCCAGGGAGCTCAAGCCTAACCCCACCCCTGATAACCCTAGGTCAAGTCCCCGTTCCACCAAACGGCTGGACCCTTCCAGCAAATGGCTGGATCCCTACACGGGATTGGAGCACCGGAACCCGGGCAGGGGCTCGGACATTCGGTGGAACACCTGGACGTCTCCGTATGGCCGGGCACTTTCAAATGGCACAAGTCCCGTTCCGCCGAATGGCTGAACCCTTCCGGCAAATGGCTGGACCCTTCCCGGGATTCGGACACTCTCAGCCCCGCTACAACTTGTCAAAAATACCCCTGCACGGTTCTCCGGAACCGGGGGACGGTCCCCGCACCTCCGCCGGGCCGGCCCCCGTCCTGGAACACCGGGGGGGGGAGTTATGGAGCTTCTTTACCCGGGATCGGGGCGACGGAACCCGGGCAGGGGCTCGGACATTCGGTGGAACACCTGGACGTCTCCTTATGGCCGGGCACTTTCAAATGGCACAAGTCCCGTTCCGCCGAATGGCTGAACCCTTCCGGCAAATGGCTGGACCCTTCCCGGGATTCGGACACTCTCAGCCCCGCTACAACTTGTCAAAAATACCCCTGCACGGTTCTCCGGAACCGGGGGACGGTCCCCGCACCTCCGCCGGGCCGGCCCCCGTCCTGGAACACCGGGGGGGGGAGTTATGGAGCTTCTTTACCCGGGATCGGGGCGACGGAACCCGGGCAGGGGCTCGGACATTCGGTGGAACACCTGGACGTCTCCGTATGGCTCTGGGAAGGCGGCAGCCATTAGGCAGCACCACCCCATGCCGACTTATGGCAGAAAATGCTGCTCCGGATCCACTGCCGTTTGTGTTGGGTACCAGAAACAGGGCACCGTTGGTACATCTTCCCTCCTGTAGGGGGTCGAGGGAAAGCTCACAGTGCTCTGCTCTGCTCTGCTCTGCTCCGCTTCGGGCGACACGACCGCAAGACTAGCCGAGCCACCTGAACCCCAATAACCCTATCTCGAGTCCCCGTCCCGCAGAATGGAAGCACCACCCCGTGCTTGCTTTTGTCGGGGCGGGCCACAAAAAGCAACACCCGCGGGTAGTTCATCTTCACCTTCTGCATCGACCCCCGATTGGGGTCAATAGAGCCGCGGTTCGAGGGATCGCGGCGGCCGACGAAAACCGCCAAACTACAGGGATCCACGGGTACGACGAAAGGACAACTAGCGTCGGAGCAGTCCGCCGGAGACTGGTCGTCAGAGATGGCGTCGGCGTACATGTCGCAAGACTGATCGGGCCAGCAAGCAACTGCCGGCGACTGGTCGTCGGAGATTGCGTTGCAGTGTATATACCCGGAGGGCGGCCGGGCGACGGGGACAACCCGCCTGGGCCCCTCCTAGCCACCCGTGACCTCTGGAGCTTGACCTTTTGGGCCTGCAGACCCGCGACATCCGGCAGCACCACCGTAGGGTCCCTCGTGGCGGGCCTATAGCTCCCCGACCGAAGGCTTCCGGATGGCAAAAGCGCTCCCCTTTTATTCCCGGGACCCTGCCCCACCGGCCCGAACGCCACCCGCCCCCGACCTGAGCTCCAAAAGAGTTTGGAGGGGCCCGACACACTCGCAGACATAGGGCAGCACCGACCCATGTCGACTTATGGCAGGGCTCAGACATTCCGGTGGGAACCATGTGCGTCTCCTTATGGCCGGGGACTTTCAAATGGCACAAGTCCTGTTCCGCCGAATGGCTGAAACCTTCCAGCAAATGGCTGGAAGCCGTCCCCGGACGCGGGCAGAGGCTCAGACATTCGGTGGAACACCTGGACGTCTCCTTATGGCTCGTGCCTCTGGGAAGGCGGCCATTTGGGATCATCACCCTATGATTCCGTATGTCAAATGGCCCTCACACCCAAGACAGACCGCACCGCGGCTCGACAGGTCGAGGCCATTTGGCAGCATGACCTCGTGCTTCCGTATGACTCGAAGACATCCCGCAGCACCCCCTTCGGATCCCTCGTGGCGGGCCTATAGCTCCCCGACCGAAGGCTTCCGGATGGCAAAAGCGCTCCCCTTTTATTCCCGGGACCCTGCCCCACCGGCCCGAACGCCACCCGCCCCCGACCTGAGCTCCAAAAGAGTTTGGAGGGGCCCGACACACTCGCAGACATAGGGCAGCACCGACCCATGTCGACTTATGGCAGGGCTCAGACATTCCGGTGGGAACCATGTGCGTCTCCTTATGGCCGGGGACTTTCAAATGGCACAAGTCCTGTTCCGCCGAATGGCTGAAACCTTCCAGCAAATGGCTGGAAGCCGTCCCCGGACGCGGGCAGAGGCTCAGACATTCGGTGGAACACCTGGACGTCTCCTTATGGCTCGTGCCTCTGGGAAGGCGGCCATTTGGGATCATCACCCTATGATTCCGTATGTCAAATGGCCCTCACACCCAAGACAGACCGCACCGCGGCTCGACAGGTCGAGGCCATTTGGCAGCATGACCTCGTGCTTCCGTATGACTCGAAGACATCCCGCAGCACCCCCTTCGGATCCCTCGTGGCGGGCCTATAGCTCCCCGACCGAAGGCTTCCGGATGGCAAAAGCGCTCCCCTTTTATTCCCGGGACCCTGCCCCACCGGCCCGAACGCCACCCGCCCCCGACCTGAGCTCCAAAAGAGTTTGGAGGGGCCCGACACACTCGCAGACATAGGGCAGCACCGACCCATGTCGACTTATGGCAGGGCTCAGACATTCCGGTGGGAACCATGTGCGTCTCCTTATGGCCGGGGACTTTCAAATGGCACAAGTCCTGTTCCGCCGAATGGCTGAAACCTTCCAGCAAATGGCTGGAAGCCGTCCCCGGACGCGGGCAGAGGCTCAGACATTCGGTGGAACACCTGGACGTCTCCTTATGGCTCGTGCCTCTGGGAAGGCGGCCATTTGGGATCATCACCCTATGATTCCGTATGTCAAATGGCCCTCACACCCAAGACAGACCGCACCGCGGCTCGACAGGTCGAGGCCATTTGGCAGCATGACCTCGTGCTTCCGTATGACTCGAAGACATCCCGCAGCACCCCCTTCGGATCCCTCGTGGCGGGCCTATAGCTCCCCGACCGAAGGCTTCCGGATGGCAAAAGCGCTCCCCTTTTATTCCCGGGACACTCCCCCACCGGCCCAAAGGCCACCCGCCCCCGACCCGAGCTCCAAAAGAGTTTGGAGGGGCCCGACACACTCGCAGACATAGGGCAGCACCACCCCATGCCGACTTATGGCAAACCGCTTCGCCGGAACCACAAAGCACAAGCACAAAGTAGTCACCACCAAGCACAACTCCCCCCTTCCACCGAATGGCTGAACCGTTCCGGCGAATGGCTGGACCCCTACACGGGTTCGGTGCACCGAACCCGGGCAGAGGCTCAGCCTTTCGGTGGGACCCCTGGACGTCTCCTTATGGCTCGTGCCTCTGGGAAGGCGGCCATTTGGGATCATCACCCTATGATTCCGTATGTCAAAAGGCCCTCACACCCAAGGCAGACCGCGCACCGCGGCTCGACAGGTCGAGGCCATTTGGCAGCATGACCTCGTGCTTCCGTATGACTCGAAGACATCCGGCAGCACCCCCTTCGGCTCCCTCGTGGCGGGCCCATAGCTCCTCAACAAAAGGCTTCCGGATGGCAAAAGCGCTCCCCTTTTATTCCCGGGACACTCCCCCACCGGCCCAAAGGCCACCCGCCCCCGACCCGAGCTCCAAAAGAGTTTGGAGGGGCCCGACACACTCGCAGACATAGGGCAGCACCACCCCATGCCGACTTATGGCGACCCGATTCTACAGAACCGGGCCGCTCCGGGCGCCGCCGGACCCCGGGCTTTCGTAACCGGGAACCCGCCCGACCTCCGCCCCGAACCCCGCGTCTCTGGGACCTCCGGGGACCCCGAACCCGACCCTACCATCCCTTGGGGGCCTGCAGGCCCACGACATCCGGCAGCACCACCTTCGGCTCCCTCGTGGCGGGCCTATAGCTCCTTAACAAAAGGCTTCCGGATGGCAAAAGCGCTCCCCTTTTATTCCAGGGACACTCCCCCACCGGCCCAAAGGCCACCCGCCCCCGACCCGAGCTCCAAAAGAGTTTGGAGGGGCCCGACACACTCGCAGACATAGGGCAGCACCACCCCATGCCGACTTATGGCAAACCGCTTCGCCGGAACCACAAAGCACAAGCACAAAGTAGTCACCACCAAGCACAACTCCCCCCTTCCACCGAATGGCTGAACCGTTCCGGCGAATGGCTGGACCCCTACACGGGTTCGGTGCACCGAACCCGGGCAGAGGCTCAGCCTTTCGGTGGGACCCCTGGACGTCTCCTTATGGCTCGTGCCTCTGGGAAGGCGGCCATTTGGGATCATCACCCTATGATTCCGTATGTCAAAAGGCCCTCACACCCAAGGCAGACCGCGCACCGCGGCTCGACAGGTCGAGGCCATTTGGCAGCATGACCTCGTGCTTCCGTATGACTCGAAGACATCCGGCAGCACCACCGTAGGGTCCCTCGTGGCAGGCCTATAGCTCCTCGACCGAAGGGTTCCTGATGGCAACAGCGATCCCCCTTGCTTCCGGGGACCCTCCCCCACCTGCCCGAACGCCACCCGCCCCCGACCTAAGCTCCGACAGATTTTTTCAGGGCCCGACACACTTGCAGACATAGGGCAGCACCGCCCCATGTCGACTTATGGCGACCCGATTCTACAGAACCGGGCCGCTCGAGGTGCTGCCCGACCCTGGGCTTTCGTTACCCGGACCCCGCCCGACCTCCGCCCCGAACCCCGCGTCTCTGCGATCTCGGGGGACCGAGAACCCAACCCCACCCTCATTTGGGGTTCCCGAAAGTTCTCGCCACGCTCTGTCTTCAGAGTAACGCCTCCCGCTGGGTCCCCGCCAAAGGGGAACCGTCGCCCGACCGCCCGGAGGGCGGCCGGGCGGCGGGACGCCCGACTGGGACCCTCCTAGCCACCCGTGACCTCTGGAGCTTGACCTTTCGGGCCTGCAGGCCCACGACATCCGGCAGCACCACCTTCGCCTCCCTCGTGGCGGCCCTATAGCTCCTCAACCAAAGGCTTCCGGATGGCAAAAGCGCTCCCCTTTTATTCCCGGGACACTCCCCCACCGGCCCATACGCCACCCGCCCCGGACCCGAGCTCCAAGAGATTTTTTCAGGGCCCGACACACTAGCAGACATAGGGCAGCACCACCCCATGCCGACTTATGGCGACCCGATTCTACAGAACCGGGCCGCTCCAGGCGCCTCCGGACCCCGGGCTTTCGTAACCGGGAACCCGCCCGACCTACGCTCCGAACCCCGCGTCTCTGGGACCTCCGGGGACCCCGAACCCGACCCTACCATCCCTTGGGGGGCCTGCAGGCCCACGACATCCGGCAGCACCACCTTCGGCTCCCTCGTGGCGGGCCTATAGCTCCTCGACCGAAGGCTTCCGGATGGCAAAAGCGCTCCCCTTTTATTCCAGGGACACTCCCCCGCCGGCCCAAAGGCCACCCGCCCCCGACCCGAGCTCCAAAAGAGTTTGGAGGGGCCCAAAACACTCCCAGACATAGGGCAGCACCACCCCATGCCGACTTATGGCGAACCGCTTCGCCGGGAAACCAAAAAGCACAACAAGCACAAAGTAGTCACCACCAAGCACAACTCCCCCTTCCGCCGAATGGCTGAACCGTTCCAGCAAATGACTGGACCCCTCTACCCGGGATCGGAGCACCGAACCCGGGCAGAGGCTCAGACGTTCTGCGGGACCCCTGGACGTCTCCTTATGGCTCGTGCCTCTGGGAAGGCAGCCATTTGGGATCATCACCCTATGATTCCGTATGTCAAAAGGCCCTCACACCCAAGGCAGACCGCACCGCGGCTCGACAGGTGGAGGCCATTTGGCAGCATGACCTCGTGCTTCCGTATGACTCGAAGACATCCGGCAGCACCACCGTAGGGTCCCTCGTGGCGGGCCCATAGCTCTTCAACCAAAGGCTTCCGGATGGCAAAAGCGCTCCCCTTTTATTCCCGGGACACTCCCCCACCGGCCCATACGCCACCCGCCCCGGACCTGAGCTCCAAGAGATTTTTTCAGGGCCCAAAACACTTGCAGACATAGGGCAGCACCGACCCATGTCGACTTATGGCGAACCGGTTCTACAGAACCGGGCCGCTCCAGGCGCCGACGGACCCCGGGCTTTTGTAACCGGGAACCCGCCCGACCTATGCTCCGAACCCCGCGTCTCTGGGACCTCCGGGGACCCCGAACCCGACCCTACCATCCCTTGGGGTTCCCTGTAGTTCTCGCCGCGCTCTGTCTTCAGAGTAACGCCTCCCGCTGGGTCCCTACCTCAGGGGAACCGTCGCCCGACCGCCCGGAGGGCGGCCGGGCGGCGGGACGCCCGCCTGGGACCCTCCTAGCATCCCGTGACCTCTGGAGCTTGACCTTTCGGGCCTGCAGGCCCACGACATCCGGCAGCACACCCTTCGGCTCCCTCGTGGCGGGCCTATAGCTCCTCAACAAAAGGCTTCCGGATGGCAAAACAGCTCCCCTTTTATTCCCGGGAACCTCCCCCACCGGCCCAAAGGCCACCCGCCCCGGACCCGAGCTCCAAAAGAGTTTTGAGGGGCCCAAAACACTCCCAGACATAGGGCAGCACCGACCCATGTCGACTTATGGCGAACCGGTTCTACAGAACCGGGCCGCTCCAGGCGCCGACGGACCCCGGGCTTTTGTAACCGGGAACCCGCCCGACCTACGCTCCGAACCCCGCGTCTCTGGGACCTCCGGGGACCCCGAACCCGACCCTACCATCCCTTGGGGTTCCCTGTAGTTCTCGCCGCGCTCTGTCTTCAGAGTAACGCCTCCCGCTGGGTCCCTACCTCAGGGGAACCGTCGCCCGACCGCCCGGAGGGCGGCCGGGCGGCGGGACGCCCGCCTGGGCCCCTCCTAGCCACCCGTGACCTCTGGAGCTTGACCTTTCGGGCCTGCAGGCCCACGACATCCGGCAGCACACCCTTCGGCTCCCTCGTGGCGGGCCTATAGCTCCTCAACAAAAGGCTTCCGGATGGCAAAACCGCTCCCCTTTTATTCCCGGGAACCTCCCCCACCGGCCCAAAGGCCACCCGCCCCGGACCCGAGCTCCAAAAGATTTTTTCAATGCCCAAAACACTCCCAGACATAGGGCAGCACCGACCCATGTCGACTTATGGCTGCAACCATCAACCCACAAGGTCACGGATCGACCCCCCAACCCGTGCTTCTTCAAATAACCAAATGTCACCCACACCTCCATCCCGTTGCCCGGTCAAAGGGCCGACGGAAACAAGTCAAGGCAGAGTTAAAAACAAAACTTCAGCTAGAGGAACTCGTACACAATTCCTGTGAAAATGAGAGCCGGACTGAAAGCGCTGTTGTACCCTGCCCCCGTCCCTCGCAGACATAGGGCAGCACCACACCATGTCGACTTATGGCTGAAACCACACACCCACGGGGTCACGGATCGACCCCAAACACGTATTTCTTCAAATAACCAAATGTCCCCATGTGGCTAAAGTGCTTCCTCAGGGCAAAGGTGACCCCCCCGCATCGCTTCCGACCCCCCCAGACCTCCATCCCGCATTTGGAAACGCTTTCCCCATTCGCCTGACTCCACGTGTCAGGAATGAGCCCAAACGGCATCACCCCCGAACTCAGAGAAACCCTCTCCACAGTGGAACACAAGGACCCTTCCAAAACCAATACAAGAGCTCCCCCGAGTGTGTCTGCGAGGACACTGCGGGTCCGCCCGAATGGCTAAAACTGATCCCCAAATCCCCATTCATGTGCTGCACCGTGGCCAGGGGGATCGTCATAGACTCTAGGCAGCAGAAACCGCCATGGCGCAGCATATTCAATGACAGGTTAGGCCATCGGGGATCCATTCCTCTAACCCTACCCCTACCCTAACCCCTAACCCTACCCTACAAACCTAATTTATTTTTATTATGGACCGTTTCACTGTTTTTTTTTGGAAGCCTTACCGTCCAATATTTTCCCTCAACCTAACCTCTCAGGATTTCAGTCAAAGCTAGGGGGGAGGCTCGATTTTTTTTTCCCTATTCCCTGATTTGGCACAGCCCTAACGCCACGGATCCCTAACGCCTAACCCCACGGATCCCTAACGCCTAACCCGTTTCCGACTGATCCTCCGTCGGCCCACGCAGGCTAAACCCTGAGTCGGGCGAAGAAGCCGTCGCGGCACACGCGTCCGGAACCCGTGCGAACCCCACCGCAGACCTGGCTTCGGCATCCGTAGCACGTTCGCTTCACGAGTTATTCTCATTTTGACTGATCTGACTTGGCTGTAGCCCTCTATCCTAGTGTCTTGTGAGTTAGGAAAGACGCTGAAGCTTTCCTATTCCCTGATTTGGCACATGTGATGGCAGTTACCGACTCCATCTAGTGGACGGAAAATTGAAGTGCGCATAACCACTTCTCACCTCACCAGAACTGATCCAGCACAACCAAATGTCACCCGATCCTCCACCGGCGCCATCCGGAGGAGGAATAAATGAACTGCACAAAGACTTTCACCTGACATTGAATTGATGGGTAATTTTACTCCTTTTTTAAAACGATAATTATCTTCTCCCCTTTAAACGGCCTTCTCCCCGTTTCTTTAACTTAAATCTTGCTCTCCGTGCCTAAACCTAAAACAAACCTAATTTATTTTTATTATGGACCGTTTTCCAGTTTTTTTGGGAAGCCTTACCTTCCAGTATTCTCCCTCAACCTAACCTCTCAGGATTTCAGTCACAGCTAAACTTGTTAGAAAAGGCCCTTAAAGTACAGTTTGCTTCGTGACCTTTGACCTCGCTCCACCTAACCCCAATCTGATTAGGGACCCCTAAACAACAACCTCGATGCTCCTTGCCTTTCCCCATTCATTTTGAGCGGTGCGCTTTTTCAGATCAATGGGAGTCTATGGGAGCGACGGCGGGGGAACGTGCCACGCCGGTCAGAATTCCCGGGCATCTGGCACCCCACCCGCAGACTCTCTGTGCCGAGTTTCGCCCGCCTGAGGCTCACCGTTTCGGAGCTATTTCGAGTGCTCAAATGAGCAACTGGGTTTTCTTCCTATATCCTGCTCTGAGCGGTTAGGGAAGAGGCTCCAGCTAGGGAAGAGGCTCCTGCTTTCTCCTATTCCCTGATTTGGCCTGAAATGCAGCGACCGACTCCATCTAGTGGCGGAAAAATTGAAGTGCGCATAACCACTTCTCACCTTTCCCCTCACCAGAAATGATCCCGTGCCACCAAATGTCACCCGATGCTCGACCGGCGCCATCCGGAGGAGGAATAAATGAACTGCACAAAGACTTTCACCTGACATTTAACTGATGGGTAATTTTACTCCTTTTTTAAAATGATAATTATCTTCTCCCCTTTGAACGGCCTTCTCCCCGTTTCTTTAACTTAAATCTTGCTCTCCGTGCCTAAACCTAAAACAAACCTAATTTATTTTTATTATGGACCGTTTCACTGTTTTTTTTTGGAAGCCTTACCGTCCAATATTTTCCCTCAACCTAACCTCTCAGGATTTCAGTCAAAGCTAGGGGGGAGGCTCGATTTTTTTTTCCCTATTCCCTGATTTGGCACAGCCCTAACGCCACGGATCCCTAACGCCTAACCCCACGGATCCCTAACGCCTAACCCGTTTCCGACTGATCCTCCGTCGGCCCACGCAGGCTAAACCCTGAGTCGGGCGAAGAAGCCGTCGCGGCACACGCGTCCGGAACCCGTGCGAACCCCACCGCAGACCTGGCTTCGGCATCCGTAGCACGTTCGCTTCACGAGTTATTCTCATTTTGACTGATCTGACTTGGCTGTAGCCCTCTATCCTAGTGTCTTGTGAGTTAGGAAAGACGCTGAAGCTTTCCTATTCCCTGATTTGGCACATGTGATGGCAGTTACCGACTCCATCTAGTGGACGGAAAATTGAAGTGCGCATAACCACTTCTCACCTCACCAGAACTGATCCAGCACAACCAAATGTCACCCGATCCTCCACCGGCGCCATCCGGAGGAGGAATAAATGAACTGCACAAAGACTTTCACCTGACATTGAATTGATGGGTAATTTTACTCCTTTTTTAAAACGATAATTATCTTCTCCCCTTTAAACGGCCTTCTCCCCGTTTCTTTAACTTAAATCTTGCTCTCCGTGCCTAAACCTAAAACAAACCTAATTTATTTTTATTATGGACCGTTTTCCAGTTTTTTTGGGAAGCCTTACCTTCCAGTATTCTCCCTCAACCTAACCTCTCAGGATTTCAGTCACAGCTAAACTTGTTAGAAAAGGCCCTTAAAGTACAGTTTGCTTCGTGACCTTTGACCTCGCTCCACCTAACCCCAATCTGATTAGGGACCCCTAAACAACAACCTCGATGCTCCTTGCCTTTCCCCATTCATTTTGAGCGGTGCGCTTTTTCAGATCAATGGGAGTCTATGGGAGCGACGGCGGGGGAACGTGCCACGCCGGTCAGAATTCCCGGGCATCTGGCACCCCACCCGCAGACTCTCTGTGCCGAGTTTCGCCCGCCTGAGGCTCACCGTTTCGGAGCTATTTCGAGTGCTCAAATGAGCAACTGGGTTTTCTTCCTATATCCTGCTCTGAGCGGTTAGGGAAGAGGCTCCAGCTAGGGAAGAGGCTCCTGCTTTCTCCTATTCCCTGATTTGGCCTGAAATGCAGCGACCGACTCCATCTAGTGGCGGAAAAATTGAAGTGCGCATAACCACTTCTCACCTTTCCCCTCACCAGAAATGATCCCGTGCCACCAAATGTCACCCGATGCTCGACCGGCGCCATCCGGAGGAGGAATAAATGAACTGCACAAAGACTTTCACCTGACATTTAACTGATGGGTAATTTTACTCCTTTTTTAAAATGATAATTATCTTCTCCCCTTTGAACGGCCTTCTCCCCGTTTCTTTAACTTAAATCTTGCTCTCCGTGCCTAAACCTAAAACAAACCTAATTTATTTTTATTATGGACCATTTCACTGTTTTTTTTTGGAAGCCTTACCGTCCAATATTTTCCCTCAACCTAACCTCTCAGGATTTCAGTCAAAGCTAGGGGGGAGGCTCGATTTTTTTTTCCCTATTCCCTGATTTGGCACAGCCCTAACGCCACGGATCCCTAACGCCTAACCCCACGGATCCCTAACGCCTAACCCGTTTCCGACTGATCCTCCGTCGGCCCACGCAGGCTAAACCCTGAGTCGGGCGAAGAAGCCGTCGCGGCACACGCGTCCGGAACCCGTGCGAACCCCACCGCAGACCTGGCTTCGGCATCCGTAGCACGTTCGCTTCACGAGTTATTCTCATTTTGACTGATCTGACTTGGCTGTAGCCCTCTATCCTAGTGTCTTGTGAGTTAGGAAAGACGCTGAAGCTTTCCTATTCCCTGATTTGGCACATGTGATGGCAGTTACTGACTCCATCTAGTGGACGGAAAATTGAAGTGCGCATAACCACTTCTCACCTCACCAGAACTGATCCAGCACAACCAAATGTCACCCGATCCTCCACCGGCGCCATCCGGAGGAGGAATAAATGAACTGCACAAAGACTTTCACCTGACATTGAATTGATGGGTAATTTTACTCCTTTTTTAAAACGATAATTATCTTCTCCCCTTTAAACGGCCTTCTCCCCGTTTCTTTAACTTAAATCTTGCTCTCCGTGCCTAAACCTAAAACAAACCTAATTTATTTTTATTATGGACCGTTTTCCAGTTTTTTTGGGAAGCCTTACCTTCCAGTATTCTCCCTCAACCTAACCTCTCAGGATTTCAGTCAAAGCTAGGGGGGAGGCTCGATTTTTTTTTCCCTATTCCCTGATTTGGCACAGCCCTAACGCCACGGATCCCTAACGCCTAACCCCACGGATCCCTAACGCCTAACCCGTTTCCGACTGATCCTCCGTCGGCCCACGCAGGCTAAACCCTGAGTCGGGCGAAGAAGCCGTCGCGGCACACGCGTCCGGAACCCGTGCGAACCCCACCGCAGACCTGGCTTCGGCATCCGTAGCACGTTCGCTTCACGAGTTATTCTCATTTTGACTGATCTGACTTGGCTGTAGCCCTCTATCCTAGTGTCTTGTGAGTTAGGAAAGACGCTGAAGCTTTCCTATTCCCTGATTTGGCACATGTGATGGCAGTTACTGACTCCATCTAGTGGACGGAAAATTGAAGTGCGCATAACCACTTCTCACCTCACCAGAACTGATCCAGCACAACCAAATGTCACCCGATCCTCCACCGGCGCCATCCGGAGGAGGAATAAATGAACTGCACAAAGACTTTCACCTGACATTGAATTGATGGGTAATTTTACTCCTTTTTTAAAACGATAATTATCTTCTCCCCTTTAAACGGCCTTCTCCCCGTTTCTTTAACTTAAATCTTGCTCTCCGTGCCTAAACCTAAAACAAACCTAATTTATTTTTATTATGGACCGTTTTCCAGTTTTTTTGGGAAGCCTTACCTTCCAGTATTCTCCCTCAACCTAACCTCTCAGGATTTCAGTCACAGCTAAACTTGTTAGAAAAGGCCCTTAAAGTACAGTTTGCTTCGTGACCTTTGACCTCGCTCCACCTAACCCCAATCTGATTAGGGACCCCTAAACAACAACCTCGATGCTCCTTGCCTTTCCCCATTCATTTTGAGCGGTGCGCTTTTTCAGATCAATGGGAGTCTATGGGAGCGACGGCGGGGGAACGTGCCACGCCGGTCAGAATTCCCGGGCATCTGGCACCCCACCCGCAGACTCTCTGTGCCGAGTTTCGCCCGCCTGAGGCTCACCGTTTCGGAGCTATTTCGAGTGCTCAAATGAGCAACTGGGTTTTCTTCCTATATCCTGCTCTGAGCGGTTAGGGAAGAGGCTCCAGCTAGGGAAGAGGCTCCTGCTTTCTCCTATTCCCTGATTTGGCCTGAAATGCAGCGACCGACTCCATCTAGTGGCGGAAAAATTGAAGTGCGCATAACCACTTCTCACCTCACCAGAAATGATCCCGTGCCACCAAATGTCACCCGATGCTCGACCGGCGCCATCCGGAGGAGGAATAAATGAACTGCACAAAGACTTTCACCTGACATTTAACTGATCGGTAATTTTACTCCTTTTTTAAAATGATAATTATCTTCTCCCCTTTGAACGGCCTTCTCCCCGTTTCTTTAACTTAAATCTTGCTCTCCGTGCCTAAACCTAAAACAAACCTAATTTATTTTTATTATGGACCGTTTCACTGTTTTTTTTTGGAAGCCTTACCGTCCAATATTTTCCCTCAACCTAACCTCTCAGGATTTCAGTCAAAGCTAGGGGGGAGGCTCGATTTTTTTTTCCCTATTCCCTGATTTGGCACAGCCCTAACGCCACGGATCCCTAACGCCTAACCCCACGGATCCCTAACGCCTAACCCGTTTCCGACTGATCCTCCGTCGGCCCACGCAGGCTAAACCCTGAGTCGGGCGAAGAAGCCGTCGCGGCACACGCGTCCGGAACCCGTGCGAACCCCACCGCAGACCTGGCTTCGGCATCCGTAGCACGTTCGCTTCACGAGTTATTCTCATTTTGACTGATCTGACTTGGCTGTAGTCCTCTATCCTAGTGTCTTGTGAGTTAGGAAAGACGCTGAAGCTTTCCTATTCCCTGATTTGGCCTGAAATGCAGCGACCGACTCCATCTAGTGGCGGAAAAATTGAAGTGCGCATAACCGCTTCTCACCTCACCAGAAATGATCCCGTGCCACCAAATGTCACCCGATGCTCGACCGGCGCCATCCGGAGGAGGAATAAATGAACTGCACAAAGACTTTCACCTGACATTTAACTGATGGGTAATTTTACTCCTTTTTTAAAATGATAATTATCTTCTCCCCTTTGAACGGCCTTCTCCCCGTTTCTTTAACTTAAATCTTGCTCTCCGTGCCTAAACCTAAAACAAACCTAATTTATTTTTATTATGGACCGTTTCACTGTTTTTTTTTGGAAGCCTTACCGTCCAATATTTTCCCTCAACCTAACCTCTCAGGATTTCAGTCAAAGCTAGGGGGGAGGCTCGATTTTTTTTTCCCTATTCCCTGATTTGGCACAGCCCTAACGCCACGGATCCCTAACGCCTAACCCCACGGATCCCTAACGCCTAACCCGTTTCCGACTGATCCTCCGTCGGCCCACGCAGGCTAAACCCTGAGTCGGGCGAAGAAGCCGTCGCGGCACACGCGTCCGGAACCCGTGCGAACCCCACCGCAGACCTGGCTTCGGCATCCGTAGCACGTTCGCTTCACGAGTTATTCTCATTTTGACTGATCTGACTTGGCTGTAGCCCTCTATCCTAACCCTAGTGTCTTGTGAGTTAGGAAAGACGCTGAAGCTTTCCTATTCCCCGATTTGGCACATGTGATGGCAGTTACTGACTCCATCTAGTGGACGGAAAATTGAAGTGCGCATAACCACTTCTCACCTCACCAGAACTGATCCAGCACAACCAAATGTCACCCGATCCTCCACCGGCGCCATCCGGAGGAGGAATAAATGAACTGCACAAAGACTTTCACCTGACATTGAATTGATGGGTAATTTTACTCCTTTTTTAAAACGATAATTATCTTCTCCCCTTTAAACGGCCTTCTCCCCGTTTCTTTAACTTAAATCTTGCTCTCCGTGCCTAAACCTAAAACAAACCTAATTTATTTTTATTATGGACCGTTTTCCAGTTTTTTTGGGAAGCCTTACCTTCCAGTATTCTCCCTCAACCTAACCTCTCAGGATTTCAGTCACAGCTAAACTTGTTAGAAAAGGCCCTTAAAGTACAGTTTGCTTCGTGACCTTTGACCTCGCTCCACCTAACCCCAATCTGATTAGGGACCCCTAAACAACAACCTCGATGCTCCTTGCCTTTCCCCATTCATTTTGAGCGGTGCGCTTTTTCAGATCAATGGGAGTCTATGGGAGCGACGGCGGGGGAACGTGCCACGCCGGTCAGAATTCCCGGGCATCTGGCACCCCACCCGCAGACTCTCTGTGCCGAGTTTCGCCCGCCTGAGGCTCACCGTTTCGGAGCTATTTCGAGTGCTCAAATGAGCAACTGGGTTTTCTTCCTATATCCTGCTCTGAGCGGTTAGGGAAGAGGCTCCAGCTAGGGAAGAGGCTCCTGCTTTCTCCTATTCCCTGATTTGGCCTGAAATGCAGCGACCGACTCCATCTAGTGGCGGAAAAATTGAAGTGCGCATAACCACTTCTCACCTCACCAGAAATGATCCCGTGCCACCAAATGTCACCCGATGCTCGACCGGCGCCATCCGGAGGAGGAATAAATGAACTGCACAAAGACTTTCACCTGACATTTAACTGATCGGTAATTTTACTCCTTTTTTAAAATGATAATTATCTTCTCCCCTTTGAACGGCCTTCTCCCCGTTTCTTTAACTTAAATCTTGCTCTCCGTGCCTAAACCTAAAACAAACCTAATTTATTTTTATTATGGACCGTTTCACTGTTTTTTTTTGGAAGCCTTACCGTCCAATATTTTCCCTCAACCTAACCTCTCAGGATTTCAGTCAAAGCTAGGGGGGAGGCTCGATTTTTTTTTCCCTATTCCCTGATTTGGCACAGCCCTAACGCCACGGATCCCTAACGCCTAACCCCACGGATCCCTAACGCCTAACCCGTTTCCGACTGATCCTCCGTCGGCCCACGCAGGCTAAACCCTGAGTCGGGCGAAGAAGCCGTCGCGGCACACGCGTCCGGAACCCGTGCGAACCCCACCGCAGACCTGGCTTCGGCATCCGTAGCACGTTCGCTTCACGAGTTATTCTCATTTTGACTGATCTGACTTGGCTGTAGTCCTCTATCCTAGTGTCTTGTGAGTTAGGAAAGACGCTGAAGCTTTCCTATTCCCTGATTTGGCCTGAAATGCAGCGACCGACTCCATCTAGTGGCGGAAAAATTGAAGTGCGCATAACCGCTTCTCACCTCACCAGAAATGATCCCGTGCCACCAAATGTCACCCGATGCTCGACCGGCGCCATCCGGAGGAGGAATAAATGAACTGCACAAAGACTTTCACCTGACATTTAACTGATGGGTAATTTTACTCCTTTTTTAAAATGATAATTATCTTCTCCCCTTTGAACGGCCTTCTCCCCGTTTCTTTAACTTAAATCTTGCTCTCCGTGCCTAAACCTAAAACAAACCTAATTTATTTTTATTATGGACCGTTTCACTGTTTTTTTTTGGAAGCCTTACCGTCCAATATTTTCCCTCAACCTAACCTCTCAGGATTTCAGTCAAAGCTAGGGGGGAGGCTCGATTTTTTTTTCCCTATTCCCTGATTTGGCACAGCCCTAACGCCACGGATCCCTAACGCCTAACCCCACGGATCCCTAACGCCTAACCCGTTTCCGACTGATCCTCCGTCGGCCCACGCAGGCTAAACCCTGAGTCGGGCGAAGAAGCCGTCGCGGCACACGCGTCCGGAACCCGTGCGAACCCCACCGCAGACCTGGCTTCGGCATCCGTAGCACGTTCGCTTCACGAGTTATTCTCATTTTGACTGATCTGACTTGGCTGTAGCCCTCTATCCTAGTGTCTTGTGAGTTAGGAAAGACGCTGAAGCTTTCCTATTCCCCGATTTGGCACATGTGATGGCAGTTACTGACTCCATCTAGTGGACGGAAAATTGAAGTGCGCATAACCACTTCTCACCTCACCAGAACTGATCCAGCACAACCAAATGTCACCCGATCCTCCACCGGCGCCATCCGGAGGAGGAATAAATGAACTGCACAAAGACTTTCACCTGACATTGAATTGATGGGTAATTTTACTCCTTTTTTAAAACGATAATTATCTTCTCCCCTTTAAACGGCCTTCTCCCCGTTTCTTTAACTTAAATCTTGCTCTCCGTGCCTAAACCTAAAACAAACCTAATTTATTTTTATTATGGACCGTTTTCCAGTTTTTTTGGGAAGCCTTACCTTCCAGTATTCTCCCTCAACCTAACCTCTCAGGATTTCAGTCACAGCTAAACTTGTTAGAAAAGGCCCTTAAAGTACAGTTTGCTTCGTGACCTTTGACCTCGCTCCACCTAACCCCAATCTGATTAGGGACCCCTAAACAACAACCTCGATGCTCCTTGCCTTTCCCCATTCATTTTGAGCGGTGCGCTTTTTCAGATCAATGGGAGTCTATGGGAGCGACGGCGGGGGAACGTGCCACGCCGGTCAGAATTCCCGGGCATCTGGCACCCCACCCGCAGACTCTCTGTGCCGAGTTTCGCCCGCCTGAGGCTCACCGTTTCGGAGCTATTTCGAGTGCTCAAATGAGCAACTGGGTTTTCTTCCTATATCCTGCTCTGAGCGGTTAGGGAAGAGGCTCCTGCTTTCTCATATTCCCTGATTTGGCCTGAAATGCAGCGACCGACTCCATCTAGTGGCGGAAAAATTGAAGTGCGCATAACCACTTCTCACCTCACCAGAAATGATCCCGTGCCACAGAAAAGGCCATTAAAGTACAGTTTGCTTCGTCACCTTTGACCTTCGGCTCCCTCGTGGCGGGTCTATAGATAGCTTCCCCGAGCACAAGCACAAAAGTCACCACACGAAGCACAAGTCCCCTTCCGCCGAATGGCTGAACCATTCCAGCAAATGGCTGAACCCCTTACCCGGGATCGGAGCACCGAACCCGGGCAGAGGCTCAGCCGTTCGGCGGGAGCCCTGGGAGGGGCCCCTCCACCCTCTGTATGTCCTCACTGCTAATATCAGTCCATGAATACTTTTCTTTTCTAAACGGTGGAAAACATTCACAAATACTAACGTCCGGACTCTACCTACACCCCTCCCTCCCTCCCTCCCTCCCCCCCCCCAAAAAAAAACAATGTAGGTAGGAGGTGGAGGAGGCCGTTTGGCAGCACCAGCTCGTGATGCCGGATGTATGACATCCGGCAGCACCCCCTTCGGCTCCCTCGTGGCGGGCCTACAGCTCCTCGACCGAAGGAGCTGACATATCTTAGCATATGTTTTTGTTCTAAAAACATATGCTAAGATAAAAAAACAGTTCATCATCAAGAAAAAGAACAGTAGAATCTTTCCCCCAGTAGCAAATCACCCACAGCCACTACAGCTAAAGCGCTCCCCTTTTATTCCCGGGACACTCCCCTACCTAACCCCCTCGAATTTGCCCCTCCTACCCGCCCGTGACCTCTGGAGCTTGACCTTTCGGCCTGCAGACCCGCGACATCCGGCAGCACACCCTTCGGCTCCCTCGTGGCGGCCCTATAGCTCCTTAACCAAAGGCTTCCGGATGGCAAAAGCGCTCCCCTTTTATTCCCGGGACCCTCCCCGACCGGCCCAAACGCCAACCGCCCCACACCTGAGCTCCAAAACATTTTTTTGGCCACCGTAACACTTGCAGACATAGGGCAGCACCACCCCATGATGACTTATGGCTGCAACCACCCACCCCACAGGGTGACGGATCGACCCCCGAACCCCTCCGAGCGCCCGGTCAAAGGGCCGACGGAAAAAAGTCAAGGCAGAGTTAAAAACAAAACAAAAAGTTCAGCTAGAAGAACTCGTACACAATTCCTGTGAAACTGACAGCTGGACTGGAAGCCCTGTTGTACCCTGCCCCCGTCACACACTCGCAGACATAGGGCAGCACCACCCCATGCCGACTTATGGCGAACCGCATCGCCGGATCCACACAAAGCACAAGCACAAAGTAGTTAGCCACCACCAAGCACAACTCCCCCCCCCTTCCGCCGAATGGCTGAACCGTTCCAGCAAATGACTGGAACCCTCTACCCGGGATCGGAGCACCGAACCCGGGCAGAGGCACAGACGCTCTGCGGGAGCCCTGGACGTCTCCTTATGGCTCGTGCCTCTGGTGAGGCAGCCATCCGGGAGCACCACCCCATGATTCCGTATGTCAAGAGGCCCTCCATAACACACAACCAGCCTCAAACGTTTTCTTGGTGCTAAATGCTAACAGCAGAAATTCTCTGTTGATCATATATTCAGACTTCATTCTTTAAAATATAGATGTTTAGTAGTTTCAATTTTAATGGAATAAACATATAATTATCATACTAAAAGCTACGGAAGCACGTGTCATACGTGCTTCCGTGTGACACTCGCAGACATCCGGCAGCACACCCTTCGGCTCCCTCGTGGCGGCCCTATAGCTCCTCGACCAAAGGCTTCCGGATGGCAAAAGCGCTCCCCTTTTATTCCCGGGAACCTCCCCCACCGGCCCAAACGCCACCCGCCCCGGACCTGAGCTCCGACAGATTTTTTCAGGGCCCAACACACTAGCAGACATAGGGCAGCACCACCCCATGCCGACTTATGGCGACCCGGTTCTACAGTACCGGGCCGCTCCAGGCGCCGCCGGACCCCGGGCTTTTGTAACCGGGATCCCGCCCGACCTCCGCTCCGAACCCCGCGTCGCTGGGACCTCCGGGGACCCCGATCCCGAC
Organism: Poecilia mexicana; assembly: GCF_051168715.1. Classification (NCBI taxonomy): domain Eukaryota; kingdom Metazoa; phylum Chordata; class Actinopteri; order Cyprinodontiformes; family Poeciliidae; genus Poecilia; species Poecilia mexicana. Next base: position 23,795 of record NW_028263388.1, read on the forward strand.
CCTGCGATCCTTCGGGGTTCCCCATAAGTTCTCGACACAGCTCTCTTCAGGGTAACGCTTCCCGCGGGGTCCCTGCCCGAGGGGAACCGTCGCCCGACCGGCTAAAGTCATTCCTCAGGGCAAAGGTGACCCCCCCCCAGATCGCTTCCGACCCCCCCACACCTCCATCCCGCCTTTGGAAACGCTTTCCCCATTCGCCTGACTCCACATGTCCGGAATGAGCCCAAACGGCATCACCCCCGAACTCAGAGAAACCCTCTCCACCGTCGAACACCTGGACACTTCCAAAACCAACCCTCTATGTGCACATAGATCTGTTAATTCTGCTCAAAATGAGCAGAACGTCTCTCAACATGTCTGGATGAAACGGGGCGTTTAAAATGTCTTCATGATACTGATCTCTCCATAGAGAGAATTAAATTAAATCTTAAACACTAGGGAACTGTTAGAACAAAACAACAAGAATCAACCTTAAATATGGAAAAAAAAATTAGAGACTCTAAATCCAAACTTCACTCATGACTCCAACGAGACCTTTCTATCTTAGGATGAATAAACTTATGAAAATAGAAAGTTTATCAAGCTTAATTTATTCAACTCGTGCTCTCCCAAAATGAAAGACGGTTCAAACAGGTTCAAAGCACGCCAAGAAATGAGTTCAACGGAAGTGTAATTCCACTTTGACATGTTATGAAATGTAAAAAAAGTTAATTCAGCTGTTTTAAAAGTAGCTGCACATACAATGTAATAATTTATTACAATGATTATCTTATTTATAATAGATACAAATATATAATGACATATTAATATATAATATATTTATCATTATTACAATAATAAATTTTATAATAATTTGATGCAGCTGCTGATTATGATCAACGCCTAATTGCCAGCTGCAGAAGATTTGCATAGGGAGGAATGTCAGGTTAAAAGGAAGATCTTTTTTTCTTTATTTTAAAAATGTAAAATGTGGCTCAGGTAGTCTTGTAGTTAGTTTCTGCGTTGTACAATTTGCTCTGACTTTTTGAACACAGCATCTGAAACCACAAGAAGATCCTGTAGTTTAGTGGTTTTCATTCGCACACGCCACCCTGGGATTTGAACCCCGAGCATCACGTGGTAGCCATCCATTGCAAGTGGGGAAACTTAAACCACTCGACCATTGGAGCCATGGACGTTTTTTGCATTATAGCTGGCAGTAAAACAGTGGGATGGTGGATGGTGGAGATCCTGCTGCGGGATGGCTGCAGTGGGCTAGCTAGCCTTGCTAGCTCTTTTATACGTGTGAAAAAAAGAATTGGCTCCAGCAGTGGCGCGATTAGTCTTCTGATATACAGCAACGCAATGACCAACCAGTTGCCGGTGAACTGCTCCAACCACCTGCTGAAGCAGAGGTTGCGGTTGTGCTTTTGTCCTACACATGGATCCTGTAATTTAGCGGTTTGCATCGCCCATGCCGCCTTGGGGTTTGAACCCCTACAATCATGTGGTAGCCATACATTGCAAGTGGGGAACCTTAAACCACTCGACTACCTGAGCCATGGATGTTTTTTATGTTTTAGCTGGCAGTAGGACGGTTCTGCTTGCATCCGTGCTTCCAAAGGAGCGAAAAGAAATCACCAGACCTGCGCGCTTACAAAAAAAGGGAAAAATAACAACAAAGCATAAAAACACACTCTAAAATATATAAAAAAAAACTATTTACAAAAATAACAAAATTAACTATTTACAAAAACAAAAATAAATCATAAAGATTCTTTAACAAAAACATAGTTATTTACAAACAAGACTAAAAAACACACTATTTACAAGAAAAGAAAAAAGAATTACAAAAAAGGGAAAAATAAAAACAAAGCATAAAAACACACTCATATATATATATATATATATATATATATATAAACTATTTAGAAAAATAACAAAATGAACTATTTACAAAATAATAAATTGAAATCAAACACAGGCAGCTCCTCATCTGAGTCACTGCTGCTTCTCAGATCCTCATGTCTCCAGGGTTGTAGGAGTAATACTCTACATTTAAGTGCAGACCTTATTATCGGGGATACTTCGTTGTTGGTGGTGTTGCTGTCGTTATTGCAGACGCTGCTGTTGCTGATGCTGTTGTTGCTGATGCTCTCCAACGGTGAAGGCACTTCCTGAGGCTGTGCAGGATCTGTAGATGGGTTAATAACGCACTGTACCCGTGCCGTGCCCTTAAATGTACCCGGGTACATTTAAGGGCACGGCACTTTAAATTGTATTCCATCTACTTCGATTGATGGAAGTAGATCAATGGCGTACTTCGACAGAACGCCAAGCTGTTCTGTTGGAAGTAGCAGCAGCGTACTCACCTCCTCACCCTGTCCGGCAGCTTTCCTATTCCCTGAGGTTAGTGGTGACTACGTCTGAGAACGGACCTTTGAATCTGAGGTCGGAGGGAGGGTCGAGGATTAGGACCTGGTCCAACTTGGACATTTTAGTTGAGGGGGGATGCACTTAGTTGTCGGTATGGTGACACATGTAAAAAATAACATTTATTTCGTTTGCCGTTAAAGCACAGTGGGCTTCGTGACCTTTGACCTCTCGCCGGCCCCGTCGGAGCTATTTCGAGTGCTCAAATGAGCAACTGGGTTTTCTTCCTATATCCTGCTCTGAGCGGTTAGGGAAGAGGCTCCAGCTTTCTCCTATTCCCTGGTTTGGCCTGAAATGCGGCGACCGACTCCATCTAGTGGCGGAAAAAAAAAACAATGTAGGTAGGAGGTGGAGGAAGCCATATGGAAGCACCACCTCGTGCTTCCGAGTGTCCGGAGGAGGGTTCGGTTTCACTCAATTACAGCTTGGGTTGTCAATCACGTGGCTCCTTTAGCTTGGTGGAACAGCGAAAAGCGTCACTTCATTCGCCAGGTAGCGATTTATTGCACGTGTCTCCTGCAGTCTGGCGATTTGGTTGGGAATCGCGCGTGGCTCCTTTAGCTTGGTGGAACAGCAAAGAGCGTGACCTCATTCGCCAGGCAGCCATTTATTCCACGTGTCTCCTGCAGTCTGGCGATTTAGTTTCTTGGTTCCCGGAAATGAGGAAGAAGAAGCAGGAGAAGGAAAAGGACGAGGAAGAGGAGGAGGAAGAGAAGCTACTGACGAGGCTAAATTGTCGATCTCTGAATTACTTGCTACGAGGTGCCGACGGCTACGTCGGGAAAAAGGTTACCCGCGTGGCTCGAGTGCTCTCGTGGTTCAAGGTGGCCCGCTTACAGTGGATGGCGGCCACGTGTTTGTCCCCCGACGGACATCAGAGTCCAACGTCTGGCCTCGTACCGCAAGGAAGCGGCGTTGGTACTGCTGCTGCTCTTGGCACGTACTGCCAAACGGCACCGCGGGTACTTCTTCTTCAGCCTCAACCTGTTGCTCCGAGCGGAGCGCAATTCGCCCCACGACTGTTCGGGGATCCCGGTGGGTGGATTGCAGCCGCGTGGTTGGGGTTCGAATGCCAGGGTGGAATCGGCCAACCGCTCAAAGCACTCCGCCAAGCTACAGGATCCAGTTCGTGGTCGTGTACTGCGCTGAGGAGCTCCAGCTCCCGCTTCAGCTGGTGCCGGATGCGAGTAGCCCGTAATTGTTCGGGGACTCCGGCCTCGAGCGTGGCCGCCGCAAGACTGATTGAGCCAACGCCGCCGGAGCCGCTTTTCACGTTTGAAGACGAGCGGAACAAAGGGGAAACCTGAGACCGTCCGTATCCGCCGCTTGTGCCGCCTTGTTTTCTCCTTCTCCCTCTCCCTTTTCCCGAACCGCCAAACTGCAGGATCCGCGCACCGAGCGGCTGCGTCAAGCGAAGGGTGCCGTTGGCACGTCTTCCCTCCTGTTGGGGTCGAGAGGGAAAGCTCACGCTCTGCTTCAGACTCACGCTCTGCTTCGGGCGATGCGACCACAAGACTAACCGAGCCCCCACGCACGGGCGAAACCGCACGCACACACCCCCAACCACCCAACCCCCCCCCCCCGGGAAGCTGAAGCTAAACGTGCGTCTCCGTAGCTCGCTCCGCTTTCTCCTTCTTCACCTCTCTTTTCCCCCGACCGCTAAAGTGCAGGATCCACCGAGTCACTGCGGCGAAGCGAAGGGCGCCGTTCCCACTGCCGTTTCTGTTCTGTACCAGAAAAAGCCACGCGCGGATAATTCCTCGTCCAGGAACTGACCCGTAGCTCAGGCTCAGCTTCAGGGGACGTGACCGCAAGACTAACCGAGTCCACCCTTTTCCCGAACTGCTAAAGTACAGGATGCAGCGAGTGCCTGCCAGACGCAAAGGGCACCCCCCCCCCGGCAAGGCAGCCGTTTGGGAGCACCACCCCATGATTCCCTATGTCCGGACCGGTTGTGCACCGCCGCGAAAAGCACCACCGCCCACGGGTACTTCTTCTTCATCTGTAAGGCTGGGACCTGCCCTCGGGACGGTACGGGACGGGGGGGGCACCGAACCCGGGCAGAGGCTCGGCCATCCGGTGGGACCCCTGGACGCCTCGTTACGGCCCGTTCCTCTGGTCATAAGCCCTGTGCGCAAAAATAACCCTCTTAAAAGTGGTTGAAATCTTGAACAGACTGCTGGAACCACCACTTTTTAAATCTGGAAGCAAATCTTGACTTTCTCTGCTGGCTTAATCAACGATAAGACAGGAATTGCACTGATGAAAGATTATTTAATGAAAAACAGCAAGTTTGAACAAAAATAACAAGAAAGAAAAAAATACAAAAACAAGTGAAAAATCAAAATAAAGCAGAAAGCCATATAGCCGTTTATATAAAATATATATAAAATTGAACTATTTACAAAAATAATAAATTGTAATCAAAAACAGCAAGTTTGAACAAAAATAACAAGAAAAAAATACAAAAACAAGTGAAAAATCAAAATAAAGCAGAAAGCCATATAGCCGTTTATATAAAATATATATAAAATTGAACTATTTACAAAAATAATAAATTGTAATCAAAAACAGCAAGTTTGAACAAAAATAACAAGAAAAAAATACAAAAACAAGTGAAAAATCAAAATAAAGCAGAAAGCCATATAGCCGTTTATTTAAAATATATAAAAATTGAACTATTTACAAAAATAATAAATTGAAATCAAACACAGGCAGCTCCTCATCTGAGTCACTGCTGCTTCTCAGATCCTCATGTCTCCAGGGTTGTAGGAGTAATACTCTACATTTAAGTGCAGACCTTATTATCGGGGATACTTCGTTGTTGGTGGGGTTGCTGTCGTTATTGCAGACGCTGCTGTTGCTGATGCTGTTGTTGTTGATGCTCTCCAACGGTGAAGGCACTTCCTGAGGCTGTGCAGGATCTGTAGATGGGTTAATAACGGAATATCTGATCTTAAATCTTGATTATTTCTGCCGGTGTCAGCCAAGGAACACAAAGAGTGGAATTGCAATAAATAATAATAAAAGATTCTTTAGGGGGGGAACACATTTATCCAAACACAAGACCAACACACTAACTATTTACAAGGGGGAAAAAAAAACTTACAAAAACAAGGGAAATATAAAAACACACTCTAACATATATAAATAACTATTTACAAAAATAACAAAAGGGAACTATTTACAAAAACAAAAATAAAGCATCAAGATTATTTAACAAAAAGATAGTTATTTACAAAAAACACTAAAAAACAAACTATTTACAAGAAAGGAAACCTACAAAAAAAAGGGAAAAATAAAAACAAAGCATAAAAACACACTCTAAAATATATATATAAAAAAAACTATTTACAAAAATAACAAAATTAACTATTTACAAAAACAAAAAATTAAGTATTGGGGAAAAAAACCCACATAGCAATAAAAAAAAATAACTATTTACAAAAGACAGCTGAGGAGGGGGCTCAGCTCTGCCCCCTCCTCAGACTAATTAATAAATTATTTAATAATTCCCGGGACAGCCCGCTGTGCCGGTTGTCCCGGACATACATTAAGAAAATGCCTACATTTTTTAGCATCCTCCTTTGGGTGGCAGACGCGTACCCTCTGGTCCGGAGGTACGCCGGGTAGCTGGAGGACAAAAGTTAAATGTTGTCATTTGCACTTTAAATTGTATTCCATCTACTTCGATTGATGGAACTAGATCAATGGCGTACTTCGACAGAACGCCAAGCTGTTCTGTTGGAAGTAGCAGCGGCGTACACACCTCCTCACCCTGTCCGGCAGCTTTCCTATTCCCTGAGGTTAGTGGTGACTACGTCAGAGAACGGACCTTTCAATCTGAGGTCGGAGGGAGGGTCGAGGATTAGGACCTGGTCCAACTTGGACATTTTAGTTGAGGGGGGATGCACTTAGTTGTCGGTATGGTGACACATGTAAAAAATAACATTTATTTCGTTTGCCATTAAAGCACAGTGGGCTTCGTGACCTTTGACCTCTCGCCGGCCCCGTCGGAGCTGTTTCGAGTGCTCAAATGAGCAACTGGGTTTTCTTCCTATATCCCCTGCTCTGAGCGGTTAGGGAAGAGGCTCCAGCTGGCCTGAAATGCAGCGACCGACTCCATCTAGTGGCGGAAAAATTGAAGTGCGCATAACCGCTTCTCACCTCACCAGAAATGATCCCGTGCCACCAAATGTCACCCGATGCTCGACCGGCGCCATCCGGAGGAGGAATAAATGAACTGCACAAAGACTTTCACCTGACATTTAACTGATGGGTAATTTTACTCCTTTTTTAAAATGATAATTATCTTCTCCCCTTTGAACGGCCTTCTCCCCGTTTCTTTAACTTAAATCTTGCTCTCCGTGCCTAAACCTAAAACAAACCTAATTTATTTTTATTATGGACCGTTTCACTGTTTTTTTTTGGAAGCCTTACCGTCCAATATTTTCCCTCAACCTAACCTCTCAGGATTTCAGTCAAAGCTAGGGGGGAGGCTCGATTTTTTTTTCCCTATTCCCTGATTTGGCACAGCCCTAACGCCACGGATCCCTAACGCCTAACCCCACGGATCCCTAACGCCTAACCCGTTTCCGACTGATCCTCCGTCGGCCCACGCAGGCTAAACCCTGAGTCGGGCGAAGAAGCCGTCGCGGCACACGCGTCCGGAACCCGTGCGAACCCCACCGCAGACCTGGCTTCGGCATCCGTAGCACGTTCGCTTCACGAGTTATTCTCATTTTGACTGATCTGACTTGGCTGTAGTCCTCTATCCTAGTGTCTTGTGAGTTAGGAAAGACGCTGAAGCTTTCCTATTCCCTGATTTGGCCTGAAATGCAGCGACCGACTCCATCTAGTGGCGGAAAAATTGAAGTGCGCATAACCGCTTCTCACCTCACCAGAAATGATCCCGTGCCACCAAATGTCACCCGATGCTCGACCGGCGCCATCCGGAGGAGGAATAAATGAACTGCACAAAGACTTTCACCTGACATTTAACTGATCGGTAATTTTACTCCTTTTTTAAAATGATAATTATCTTCTCCCCTTTGAACGGCCTTCTCCCCGTTTCTTTAACTTAAATCTTGCTCTCCGTGCCTAAACCTAAAACAAACCTAATTTATTTTTATTATGGACCGTTTCACTGTTTTTTTTTGGAAGCCTTACCGTCCAATATTTTCCCTCAACCTAACCTCTCAGGATTTCAGTCAAAGCTAGGGGGGAGGCTCGATTTTTTTTTCCCTATTCCCTGATTTGGCACAGCCCTAACGCCACGGATCCCTAACGCCTAACCCGTTTCCGACTGATCCTCCGTCGGCCCACGCAGGCTAAACCCTGAGTCGGGCGAAGAAGCCGTCGCGGCACACGCGTCCGGAACCCGTGCGAACCCCACCGCAGACCTGGCTTCGGCATCCGTAGCACGTTCGCTTCACGAGTTATTCTCATTTTGACTGATCTGACTTGGCTGTAGCCCTCTATCCTAGTGTCTTGTGAGTTAGGAAAGACGCTGAAGCTTTCCTATTCCCTGATTTGGCACATGTGATGGCAGTTACCGACTCCATCTAGTGGACGGAAAATTGAAGTGCGCATAACCACTTCTCACCTCACCAGAACTGATCCAGCACAACCAAATGTCACCCGATCCTCCACCGGCGCCATCCGGAGGAGGAATAAATGAACTGCACAAAGACTTTCACCTGACATTGAATTGATGGGTAATTTTACTCCTTTTTTAAAACGATAATTATCTTCTCCCCTTTAAACGGCCTTCTCCCCGTTTCTTTAACTTAAATCTTGCTCTCCGTGCCTAAACCTAAAACAAACCTAATTTATTTTTATTATGGACCGTTTTCCAGTTTTTTTGGGAAGCCTTACCTTCCAGTATTCTCCCTCAACCTAACCTCTCAGGATTTCAGTCACAGCTAAACTTGTTAGAAAAGGCCCTTAAAGTACAGTTTGCTTCGTGACCTTTGACCTCGCTCCACCTAACCCCAATCTGATTAGGGACCCCTAAACAACAACCTCGATGCTCCTTGCCTTTCCCCATTCATTTTGAGCGGTGCGCTTTTTCAGATCAATGGGAGTCTATGGGAGCGACGGCGGGGGAACGTGCCACGCCGGTCAGAATTCCCGGGCATCTGGCACCCCACCCGCAGACTCTCTGTGCCGAGTTTCGCCCGCCTGAGGCTCACCGTTTCGGAGCTATTTCGAGTGCTCAAATGAGCAACTGGGTTTTCTTCCTATATCCTGCTCTGAGCGGTTAGGGAAGAGGCTCCAGCTAGGGAAGAGGCTCCTGCTTTCTCCTATTCCCTGATTTGGCCTGAAATGCAGCGACCGACTCCATCTAGTGGCGGAAAAATTGAAGTGCGCATAACCGCTTCTCACCTCACCAGAAATGATCCCGTGCCACCAAATGTCACCCGATGCTCGACCGGCGCCATCCGGAGGAGGAATAAATGAACTGCACAAAGACTTTCACCTGACATTTAACTGATGGGTAATTTTACTCCTTTTTTAAAATGATAATTATCTTCTCCCCTTTGAACGGCCTTCTCCCCGTTTCTTTAACTTAAATCTTGCTCTCCGTGCCTAAACCTAAAACAAACCTAATTTATTTTTATTATGGACCGTTTCACTGTTTTTTTTGGAAGCCTTACCGTCCAATATTTTCCCTCAACCTAACCTCTCAGGATTTCAGTCAAAGCTAGGGGGGAGGCTCGATTTTTTTTCCCTATTCCCTGATTTGGCACAGCCCTAACGCCACGGATCCCTAACGCCTAACCCCACGGATCCCTAACGCCTAACCCGTTTCCGACTGATCCTCCGTCGGCCCACGCAGGCTAAACCCTGAGTCGGGCGAAGAAGCCGTCGCGGCACACGCGTCCGGAACCCGTGCGAACCCCACCGCAGACCTGGCTTCGGCATCCGTAGCACGTTCGCTTCACGAGTTATTCTCATTTTGACTGATCTGACTTGGCTGTAGCCCTCTATCCTAGTGTCTTGTGAGTTAGGAAAGACGCTGAAGCTTTCCTATTCCCTGATTTGGCACATGTGATGGCAGTTACCGACTCCATCTAGTGGACGGAAAATTGAAGTGCGCATAACCACTTCTCACCTCACCAGAACTGATCCAGCACAACCAAATGTCACCCGATCCTCCACCGGCGCCATCCGGAGGAGGAATAAATGAACTGCACAAAGACTTTCACCTGACATTGAATTGATGGGTAATTTTACTCCTTTTTTAAAACGATAATTATCTTCTCCCCTTTAAACGGCCTTCTCCCCGTTTCTTTAACTTAAATCTTGCTCTCCGTGCCTAAACCTAAAACAAACCTAATTTATTTTTATTATGGACCGTTTTCCAGTTTTTTTGGGAAGCCTTACCTTCCAGTATTCTCCCTCAACCTAACCTCTCAGGATTTCAGTCACAGCTAAACTTGTTAGAAAAGGCCCTTAAAGTACAGTTTGCTTCGTGACCTTTGACCTCGCTCCACCTAACCCCAATCTGATTAGGGACCCCTAAACAACAACCTCGATGCTCCTTGCCTTTCCCCATTCATTTTGAGCGGTGCGCTTTTTCAGATCAATGGGAGTCTATGGGAGCGACGGCGGGGGAACGTGCCACGCCGGTCAGAATTCCCGGGCATCTGGCACCCCACCCGCAGACTCTCTGTGCCGAGTTTCGCCCGCCTGAGGCTCACCGTTTCGGAGCTATTTCGAGTGCTCAAATGAGCAACTGGGTTTTCTTCCTATATCCTGCTCTGAGCGGTTAGGGAAGAGGCTCCAGCTAGGGAAGAGGCTCCTGCTTTCTCCTATTCCCTGATTTGGCCTGAAATGCAGCGACCGACTCCATCTAGTGGCGGAAAAATTGAAGTGCGCATAACCACTTCTCACCTTTCCCCTCACCAGAAATGATCCCGTGCCACCAAATGTCACCCGATGCTCGACCGGCGCCATCCGGAGGAGGAATAAATGAACTGCACAAAGACTTTCACCTGACATTTAACTGATGGGTAATTTTACTCCTTTTTTAAAATGATAATTATCTTCTCCCCTTTGAACGGCCTTCTCCCCGTTTCTTTAACTTAAATCTTGCTCTCCGTGCCTAAACCTAAAACAAACCTAATTTATTTTTATTATGGACCGTTTCACTGTTTTTTTTTGGAAGCCTTACCGTCCAATATTTTCCCTCAACCTAACCTCTCAGGATTTCAGTCAAAGCTAGGGGGGAGGCTCGATTTTTTTTTCCCTATTCCCTGATTTGGCACAGCCCTAACGCCACGGATCCCTAACGCCTAACCCCACGGATCCCTAACGCCTAACCCGTTTCCGACTGATCCTCCGTCGGCCCACGCAGGCTAAACCCTGAGTCGGGCGAAGAAGCCGTCGCGGCACACGCGTCCGGAACCCGTGCGAACCCCACCGCAGACCTGGCTTCGGCATCCGTAGCACGTTCGCTTCACGAGTTATTCTCATTTTGACTGATCTGACTTGGCTGTAGCCCTCTATCCTAGTGTCTTGTGAGTTAGGAAAGACGCTGAAGCTTTCCTATTCCCTGATTTGGCACATGTGATGGCAGTTACCGACTCCATCTAGTGGACGGAAAATTGAAGTGCGCATAACCACTTCTCACCTCACCAGAACTGATCCAGCACAACCAAATGTCACCCGATCCTCCACCGGCGCCATCCGGAGGAGGAATAAATGAACTGCACAAAGACTTTCACCTGACATTGAATTGATGGGTAATTTTACTCCTTTTTTAAAACGATAATTATCTTCTCCCCTTTAAACGGCCTTCTCCCCGTTTCTTTAACTTAAATCTTGCTCTCCGTGCCTAAACCTAAAACAAACCTAATTTATTTTTATTATGGACCGTTTTCCAGTTTTTTTGGGAAGCCTTACCTTCCAGTATTCTCCCTCAACCTAACCTCTCAGGATTTCAGTCACAGCTAAACTTGTTAGAAAAGGCCCTTAAAGTACAGTTTGCTTCGTGACCTTTGACCTCGCTCCACCTAACCCCAATCTGATTAGGGACCCCTAAACAACAACCTCGATGCTCCTTGCCTTTCCCCATTCATTTTGAGCGGTGCGCTTTTTCAGATCAATGGGAGTCTATGGGAGCGACGGCGGGGGAACGTGCCACGCCGGTCAGAATTCCCGGGCATCTGGCACCCCACCCGCAGACTCTCTGTGCCGAGTTTCGCCCGCCTGAGGCTCACCGTTTCGGAGCTATTTCGAGTGCTCAAATGAGCAACTGGGTTTTCTTCCTATATCCTGCTCTGAGCGGTTAGGGAAGAGGCTCCAGCTAGGGAAGAGGCTCCTGCTTTCTCCTATTCCCTGATTTGGCCTGAAATGCAGCGACCGACTCCATCTAGTGGCGGAAAAATTGAAGTGCGCATAACCACTTCTCACCTTTCCCCTCACCAGAAATGATCCCGTGCCACCAAATGTCACCCGATGCTCGACCGGCGCCATCCGGAGGAGGAATAAATGAACTGCACAAAGACTTTCACCTGACATTTAACTGATGGGTAATTTTACTCCTTTTTTAAAATGATAATTATCTTCTCCCCTTTGAACGGCCTTCTCCCCGTTTCTTTAACTTAAATCTTGCTCTCCGTGCCTAAACCTAAAACAAACCTAATTTATTTTTATTATGGACCGTTTCACTGTTTTTTTTTGGAAGCCTTACCGTCCAATATTTTCCCTCAACCTAACCTCTCAGGATTTCAGTCAAAGCTAGGGGGGAGGCTCGATTTTTTTTTCCCTATTCCCTGATTTGGCACAGCCCTAACGCCACGGATCCCTAACGCCTAACCCCACGGATCCCTAACGCCTAACCCGTTTCCGACTGATCCTCCGTCGGCCCACGCAGGCTAAACCCTGAGTCGGGCGAAGAAGCCGTCGCGGCACACGCGTCCGGAACCCGTGCGAACCCCACCGCAGACCTGGCTTCGGCATCCGTAGCACGTTCGCTTCACGAGTTATTCTCATTTTGACTGATCTGACTTGGCTGTAGCCCTCTATCCTAGTGTCTTGTGAGTTAGGAAAGACGCTGAAGCTTTCCTATTCCCTGATTTGGCACATGTGATGGCAGTTACCGACTCCATCTAGTGGACGGAAAATTGAAGTGCGCATAACCACTTCTCACCTCACCAGAACTGATCCAGCACAACCAAATGTCACCCGATCCTCCACCGGCGCCATCCGGAGGAGGAATAAATGAACTGCACAAAGACTTTCACCTGACATTGAATTGATGGGTAATTTTACTCCTTTTTTAAAACGATAATTATCTTCTCCCCTTTAAACGGCCTTCTCCCCGTTTCTTTAACTTAAATCTTGCTCTCCGTGCCTAAACCTAAAACAAACCTAATTTATTTTTATTATGGACCGTTTTCCAGTTTTTTTGGGAAGCCTTACCTTCCAGTATTCTCCCTCAACCTAACCTCTCAGGATTTCAGTCACAGCTAAACTTGTTAGAAAAGGCCCTTAAAGTACAGTTTGCTTCGTGACCTTTGACCTCGCTCCACCTAACCCCAATCTGATTAGGGACCCCTAAACAACAACCTCGATGCTCCTTGCCTTTCCCCATTCATTTTGAGCGGTGCGCTTTTTCAGATCAATGGGAGTCTATGGGAGCGACGGCGGGGGAACGTGCCACGCCGGTCAGAATTCCCGGGCATCTGGCACCCCACCCGCAGACTCTCTGTGCCGAGTTTCGCCCGCCTGAGGCTCACCGTTTCGGAGCTATTTCGAGTGCTCAAATGAGCAACTGGGTTTTCTTCCTATATCCTGCTCTGAGCGGTTAGGGAAGAGGCTCCAGCTAGGGAAGAGGCTCCTGCTTTCTCCTATTCCCTGATTTGGCCTGAAATGCAGCGACCGACTCCATCTAGTGGCGGAAAAATTGAAGTGCGCATAACCACTTCTCACCTTTCCCCTCACCAGAAATGATCCCGTGCCACCAAATGTCACCCGATGCTCGACCGGCGCCATCCGGAGGAGGAATAAATGAACTGCACAAAGACTTTCACCTGACATTTAACTGATGGGTAATTTTACTCCTTTTTTAAAATGATAATTATCTTCTCCCCTTTGAACGGCCTTCTCCCCGTTTCTTTAACTTAAATCTTGCTCTCCGTGCCTAAACCTAAAACAAACCTAATTTATTTTTATTATGGACCGTTTCACTGTTTTTTTTTGGAAGCCTTACCGTCCAATATTTTCCCTCAACCTAACCTCTCAGGATTTCAGTCAAAGCTAGGGGGGAGGCTCGATTTTTTTTTCCCTATTCCCTGATTTGGCACAGCCCTAACGCCACGGATCCCTAACGCCTAACCCCACGGATCCCTAACGCCTAACCCGTTTCCGACTGATCCTCCGTCGGCCCACGCAGGCTAAACCCTGAGTCGGGCGAAGAAGCCGTCGCGGCACACGCGTCCGGAACCCGTGCGAACCCCACCGCAGACCTGGCTTCGGCATCCGTAGCACGTTCGCTTCACGAGTTATTCTCATTTTGACTGATCTGACTTGGCTGTAGCCCTCTATCCTAGTGTCTTGTGAGTTAGGAAAGACGCTGAAGCTTTCCTATTCCCTGATTTGGCACATGTGATGGCAGTTACCGACTCCATCTAGTGGACGGAAAATTGAAGTGCGCATAACCACTTCTCACCTCACCAGAACTGATCCAGCACAACCAAATGTCACCCGATCCTCCACCGGCGCCATCCGGAGGAGGAATAAATGAACTGCACAAAGACTTTCACCTGACATTGAATTGATGGGTAATTTTACTCCTTTTTTAAAATGATAATTATCTTCTCCCCTTTGAACGGCCTTCTCCCCGTTTCTTTAACTTAAATCTTGCTCTCCGTGCCTAAACCTAAAACAAACCTAATTTATTTTTATTATGGACCGTTTCACTGTTTTTTTTTGGAAGCCTTACCGTCCAATATTTTCCCTCAACCTAACCTCTCAGGATTTCAGTCAAAGCTAGGGGGGAGGCTCGATTTTTTTTCCCCTATTCCCTGATTTGGCACAGCCCTAACGCCACGGATCCCTAACGCCTAACCCCACGGATCCCTAACGCCTAACCCGTTTCCGACTGATCCTCCGTCGGCCCACGCAGGCTAAACCCTGAGTCGGGCGAAGAAGCCGTCGCGGCACACGCGTCCGGAACCCGTGCGAACCCCACCGCAGACCTGGCTTCGGCATCCGTAGCACGTTCGCTTCACGAGTTATTCTCATTTTGACTGATCTGACTTGGCTGTAGCCCTCTATCCTAGTGTCTTGTGAGTTAGGAAAGACGCTGAAGCTTTCCTATTCCCTGATTTGGCACATGTGATGGCAGTTACTGACTCCATCTAGTGGACGGAAAATTGAAGTGCGCATAACCACTTCTCACCTCACCAGAACTGATCCAGCACAACCAAATGTCACCCGATCCTCCACCGGCGCCATCCGGAGGAGGAATAAATGAACTGCACAAAGACTTTCACCTGACATTGAATTGATGGGTAATTTTACTCCTTTTTTAAAACGATAATTATCTTCTCCCCTTTAAACGGCCTTCTCCCCGTTTCTTTAACTTAAATCTTGCTCTCCGTGCCTAAACTTAAAACAAACCTAATTTATTTTTATTATGGACCGTTTTCCAGTTTTTTTGGGAAGCCTTACCTTCCAGTATTCTCCCTCAACCTAACCTCTCAGGATTTCAGTCACAGCTAAACTTGTTAGAAAAGGCCCTTAAAGTACAGTTTGCTTCGTGACCTTTGACCTCGCTCCACCTAACCCCAATCTGATTAGGGACCCCTAAACAACAACCTCGATGCTCCTTGCCTTTCCCCATTCATTTTGAGCGGTGCGCTTTTTCAGATCAATGGGAGTCTATGGGAGCGACGGCGGGGGAACGTGCCACGCCGGTCAGAATTCCCGGGCATCTGGCACCCCACCCGCAGACTCTCTGTGCCGAGTTTCGCCCGCCTGAGGCTCACCGTTTCGGAGCTATTTCGAGTGCTCAAATGAGCAACTGGGTTTTCTTCCTATATCCTGCTCTGAGCGGTTAGGGAAGAGGCTCCAGCTAGGGAAGAGGCTCCTGCTTTCTCCTATTCCCTGATTTGGCCTGAAATGCAGCGACCGACTCCATCTAGTGGCGGAAAAATTGAAGTGCGCATAACCACTTCTCACCTTTCCCCTCACCAGAAATGATCCCGTGCCACCAAATGTCACCCGATGCTCGACCGGCGCCATCCGGAGGAGGAATAAATGAACTGCACAAAGACTTTCACCTGACATTTAACTGATGGGTAATTTTACTCCTTTTTTAAAATGATAATTATCTTCTCCCCTTTGAACGGCCTTCTCCCCGTTTCTTTAACTTAAATCTTGCTCTCCGTGCCTAAACCTAAAACAAACCTAATTTATTTTTATTATGGACCGTTTCACTGTTTTTTTTTGGAAGCCTTACCGTCCAATATTTTCCCTCAACCTAACCTCTCAGGATTTCAGTCAAAGCTAGGGGGGAGGCTCGATTTTTTTTTCCCTATTCCCTGATTTGGCACAGCCCTAACGCCACGGATCCCTAACGCCTAACCCCACGGATCCCTAACGCCTAACCCGTTTCCGACTGATCCTCCGTCGGCCCACGCAGGCTAAACCCTGAGTCGGGCGAAGAAGCCGTCGCGGCACACGCGTCCGGAACCCGTGCGAACCCCACCGCAGACCTGGCTTCGGCATCCGTAGCACGTTCGCTTCACGAGTTATTCTCATTTTGACTGATCTGACTTGGCTGTAGCCCTCTATCCTAGTGTCTTGTGAGTTAGGAAAGACGCTGAAGCTTTCCTATTCCCTGATTTGGCACATGTGATGGCAGTTACTGACTCCATCTAGTGGACGGAAAATTGAAGTGCGCATAACCACTTCTCACCTCACCAGAACTGATCCAGCACAACCAAATGTCACCCGATCCTCCACCGGCGCCATCCGGAGGAGGAATAAATGAACTGCACAAAGACTTTCACCTGACATTGAATTGATGGGTAATTTTACTCCTTTTTTAAAACGATAATTATCTTCTCCCCTTTAAACGGCCTTCTCCCCGTTTCTTTAACTTAAATCTTGCTCTCCGTGCCTAAACCTAAAACAAACCTAATTTATTTTTATTATGGACCGTTTTCCAGTTTTTTTGGGAAGCCTTACCTTCCAGTATTCTCCCTCAACCTAACCTCTCAGGATTTCAGTCACAGCTAAACTTGTTAGAAAAGGCCCTTAAAGTACAGTTTGCTTCGTGACCTTTGACCTCGCTCCACCTAACCCCAATCTGATTAGGGACCCCTAAACAACAACCTCGATGCTCCTTGCCTTTCCCCATTCATTTTGAGCGGTGCGCTTTTTCAGATCAATGGGAGTCTATGGGAGCGACGGCGGGGGAACGTGCCACGCCGGTCAGAATTCCCGGGCATCTGGCACCCCACCCGCAGACTCTCTGTGCCGAGTTTCGCCCGCCTGAGGCTCACCGTTTCGGAGCTATTTCGAGTGCTCAAATGAGCAACTGGGTTTTCTTCCTATATCCTGCTCTGAGCGGTTAGGGAAGAGGCTCCAGCTAGGGAAGAGGCTCCTGCTTTCTCCTATTCCCTGATTTGGCCTGAAATGCAGCGACCGACTCCATCTAGTGGCGGAAAAATTGAAGTGCGCATAACCACTTCTCACCTTTCCCCTCACCAGAAATGATCCCGTGCCACCAAATGTCACCCGATGCTCGACCGGCGCCATCCGGAGGAGGAATAAATGAACTGCACAAAGACTTTCACCTGACATTTAACTGATGGGTAATTTTACTCCTTTTTTAAAATGATAATTATCTTCTCCCCTTTGAACGGCCTTCTCCCCGTTTCTTTAACTTAAATCTTGCTCTCCGTGCCTAAACCTAAAACAAACCTAATTTATTTTTATTATGGACCGTTTCACTGTTTTTTTTTGGAAGCCTTACCGTCCAATATTTTCCCTCAACCTAACCTCTCAGGATTTCAGTCAAAGCTAGGGGGGAGGCTCGATTTTTTTTTCCCTATTCCCTGATTTGGCACAGCCCTAACGCCACGGATCCCTAACGCCTAACCCCACGGATCCCTAACGCCTAACCCGTTTCCGACTGATCCTCCGTCGGCCCACGCAGGCTAAACCCTGAGTCGGGCGAAGAAGCCGTCGCGGCACACGCGTCCGGAACCCGTGCGAACCCCACCGCAGACCTGGCTTCGGCATCCGTAGCACGTTCGCTTCACGAGTTATTCTCATTTTGACTGATCTGACTTGGCTGTAGCCCTCTATCCTAGTGTCTTGTGAGTTAGGAAAGACGCTGAAGCTTTCCTATTCCCTGATTTGGCACATGTGATGGCAGTTACCGACTCCATCTAGTGGACGGAAAATTGAAGTGCGCATAACCACTTCTCACCTCACCAGAACTGATCCAGCACAACCAAATGTCACCCGATCCTCCACCGGCGCCATCCGGAGGAGGAATAAATGAACTGCACAAAGACTTTCACCTGACATTGAATTGATGGGTAATTTTACTCCTTTTTTAAAACGATAATTATCTTCTCCCCTTTAAACGGCCTTCTCCCCGTTTCTTTAACTTAAATCTTGCTCTCCGTGCCTAAACCTAAAACAAACCTAATTTATTTTTATTATGGACCGTTTTCCAGTTTTTTTGGGAAGCCTTACCTTCCAGTATTCTCCCTCAACCTAACCTCTCAGGATTTCAGTCACAGCTAAACTTGTTAGAAAAGGCCCTTAAAGTACAGTTTGCTTCGTGACCTTTGACCTCGCTCCACCTAACCCCAATCTGATTAGGGACCCCTAAACAACAACCTCGATGCTCCTTGCCTTTCCCCATTCATTTTGAGCGGTGCGCTTTTTCAGATCAATGGGAGTCTATGGGAGCGACGGCGGGGGAACGTGCCACGCCGGTCAGAATTCCCGGGCATCTGGCACCCCACCCGCAGACTCTCTGTGCCGAGTTTCGCCCGCCTGAGGCTCACCGTTTCGGAGCTATTTCGAGTGCTCAAATGAGCAACTGGGTTTTCTTCCTATATCCTGCTCTGAGCGGTTAGGGAAGAGGCTCCAGCTAGGGAAGAGGCTCCTGCTTTCTCCTATTCCCTGATTTGGCCTGAAATGCAGCGACCGACTCCATCTAGTGGCGGAAAAATTGAAGTGCGCATAACCGCTTCTCACCTCACCAGAAATGATCCCGTGCCACCAAATGTCACCCGATGCTCGACCGGCGCCATCCGGAGGAGGAATAAATGAACTGCACAAAGACTTTCACCTGACATTTAACTGATGGGTAATTTTACTCCTTTTTTAAAATGATAATTATCTTCTCCCCTTTGAACGGCCTTCTCCCCGTTTCTTTAACTTAAATCTTGCTCTCCGTGCCTAAACCTAAAACAAACCTAATTTATTTTTATTATGGACCGTTTCACTGTTTTTTTTTGGAAGCCTTACCGTCCAATATTTTCCCTCAACCTAACCTCTCAGGATTTCAGTCAAAGCTAGGGGGGAGGCTCGATTTTTTTTTCCCTATTCCCTGATTTGGCACAGCCCTAACGCCACGGATCCCTAACGCCTAACCCCACGGATCCCTAACGCCTAACCCGTTTCCGACTGATCCTCCGTCGGCCCACGCAGGCTAAACCCTGAGTCGGGCGAAGAAGCCGTCGCGGCACACGCGTCCGGAACCCGTGCGAACCCCACCGCAGACCTGGCTTCGGCATCCGTAGCACGTTCGCTTCACGAGTTATTCTCATTTTGACTGATCTGACTTGGCTGTAGCCCTCTATCCTAGTGTCTTGTGAGTTAGGAAAGACGCTGAAGCTTTCCTATTCCCTGATTTGGCACATGTGATGGCAGTTACCGACTCCATCTAGTGGACGGAAAATTGAAGTGCGCATAACCACTTCTCACCTCACCAGAACTGATCCAGCACAACCAAATGTCACCCGATCCTCCACCGGCGCCATCCGGAGGAGGAATAAATGAACTGCACAAAGACTTTCACCTGACATTGAATTGATGGGTAATTTTACTCCTTTTTTAAAACGATAATTATCTTCTCCCCTTTAAACGGCCTTCTCCCCGTTTCTTTAACTTAAATCTTGCTCTCCGTGCCTAAACCTAAAACAAACCTAATTTATTTTTATTATGGACCGTTTTCCAGTTTTTTTGGGAAGCCTTACCTTCCAGTATTCTCCCTCAACCTAACCTCTCAGGATTTCAGTCACAGCTAAACTTGTTAGAAAAGGCCCTTAAAGTACAGTTTGCTTCGTGACCTTTGACCTCGCTCCACCTAACCCCAATCTGATTAGGGACCCCTAAACAACAACCTCGATGCTCCTTGCCTTTCCCCATTCATTTTGAGCGGTGCGCTTTTTCAGATCAATGGGAGTCTATGGGAGCGACGGCGGGGGAACGTGCCACGCCGGTCAGAATTCCCGGGCATCTGGCACCCCACCCGCAGACTCTCTGTGCCGAGTTTCGCCCGCCTGAGGCTCACCGTTTCGGAGCTATTTCGAGTGCTCAAATGAGCAACTGGGTTTTCTTCCTATATCCTGCTCTGAGCGGTTAGGGAAGAGGCTCCAGCTAGGGAAGAGGCTCCTGCTTTCTCCTATTCCCTGATTTGGCCTGAAATGCAGCGACCGACTCCATCTAGTGGCGGAAAAATTGAAGTGCGCATAACCGCTTCTCACCTCACCAGAAATGATCCCGTGCCACCAAATGTCACCCGATGCTCGACCGGCGCCATCCGGAGGAGGAATAAATGAACTGCACAAAGACTTTCACCTGACATTTAACTGATGGGTAATTTTACTCCTTTTTTAAAATGATAATTATCTTCTCCCCTTTGAACGGCCTTCTCCCCGTTTCTTTAACTTAAATCTTGCTCTCCGTGCCTAAACCTAAAACAAACCTAATTTATTTTTATTATGGACCGTTTCACTGTTTTTTTTTGGAAGCCTTACCGTCCAATATTTTCCCTCAACCTAACCTCTCAGGATTTCAGTCAAAGCTAGGGGGGAGGCTCGATTTTTTTTTCCCTATTCCCTGATTTGGCACAGCCCTAACGCCACGGATCCCTAACGCCTAACCCCACGGATCCCTAACGCCTAACCCGTTTCCGACTGATCCTCCGTCGGCCCACGCAGGCTAAACCCTGAGTCGGGCGAAGAAGCCGTCGCGGCACACGCGTCCGGAACCCGTGCGAACCCCACCGCAGACCTGGCTTCGGCATCCGTAGCACGTTCGCTTCACGAGTTATTCTCATTTTGACTGATCTGACTTGGCTGTAGCCCTCTATCCTAGTGTCTTGTGAGTTAGGAAAGACGCTGAAGCTTTCCTATTCCCTGATTTGGCACATGTGATGGCAGTTACCGACTCCATCTAGTGGACGGAAAATTGAAGTGCGCATAACCACTTCTCACCTCACCAGAACTGATCCAGCACAACCAAATGTCACCCGATCCTCCACCGGCGCCATCCGGAGGAGGAATAAATGAACTGCACAAAGACTTTCACCTGACATTGAATTGATGGGTAATTTTACTCCTTTTTTAAAACGATAATTATCTTCTCCCCTTTAAACGGCCTTCTCCCCGTTTCTTTAACTTAAATCTTGCTCTCCGTGCCTAAACCTAAAACAAACCTAATTTATTTTTATTATGGACCGTTTTCCAGTTTTTTTGGGAAGCCTTACCTTCCAGTATTCTCCCTCAACCTAACCTCTCAGGATTTCAGTCACAGCTAAACTTGTTAGAAAAGGCCCTTAAAGTACAGTTTGCTTCGTGACCTTTGACCTCGCTCCACCTAACCCCAATCTGATTAGGGACCCCTAAACAACAACCTCGATGCTCCTTGCCTTTCCCCATTCATTTTGAGCGGTGCGCTTTTTCAGATCAATGGGAGTCTATGGGAGCGACGGCGGGGGAACGTGCCACGCCGGTCAGAATTCCCGGGCATCTGGCACCCCACCCGCAGACTCTCTGTGCCGAGTTTCGCCCGCCTGAGGCTCACCGTTTCGGAGCTATTTCGAGTGCTCAAATGAGCAACTGGGTTTTCTTCCTATATCCTGCTCTGAGCGGTTAGGGAAGAGGCTCCAGCTAGGGAAGAGGCTCCTGCTTTCTCCTATTCCCTGATTTGGCCTGAAATGCAGCGACCGACTCCATCTAGTGGCGGAAAAATTGAAGTGCGCATAACCACTTCTCACCTTTCCCCTCACCAGAAATGATCCCGTGCCACCAAATGTCACCCGATGCTCGACCGGCGCCATCCGGAGGAGGAATAAATGAACTGCACAAAGACTTTCACCTGACATTTAACTGATGGGTAATTTTACTCCTTTTTTAAAATGATAATTATCTTCTCCCCTTTGAACGGCCTTCTCCCCGTTTCTTTAACTTAAATCTTGCTCTCCGTGCCTAAACCTAAAACAAACCTAATTTATTTTTATTATGGACCGTTTCACTGTTTTTTTTTGGAAGCCTTACCGTCCAATATTTTCCCTCAACCTAACCTCTCAGGATTTCAGTCAAAGCTAGGGGGGAGGCTCGATTTTTTTTTCCCTATTCCCTGATTTGGCACAGCCCTAACGCCACGGATCCCTAACGCCTAACCCCACGGATCCCTAACGCCTAACCCGTTTCCGACTGATCCTCCGTCGGCCCACGCAGGCTAAACCCTGAGTCGGGCGAAGAAGCCGTCGCGGCACACGCGTCCGGAACCCGTGCGAACCCCACCGCAGACCTGGCTTCGGCATCCGTAGCACGTTCGCTTCACGAGTTATTCTCATTTTGACTGATCTGACTTGGCTGTAGCCCTCTATCCTAGTGTCTTGTGAGTTAGGAAAGACGCTGAAGCTTTCCTATTCCCTGATTTGGCACATGTGATGGCAGTTACCGACTCCATCTAGTGGACGGAAAATTGAAGTGCGCATAACCACTTCTCACCTCACCAGAACTGATCCAGCACAACCAAATGTCACCCGATCCTCCACCGGCGCCATCCGGAGGAGGAATAAATGAACTGCACAAAGACTTTCACCTGACATTGAATTGATGGGTAATTTTACTCCTTTTTTAAAACGATAATTATCTTCTCCCCTTTAAACGGCCTTCTCCCCGTTTCTTTAACTTAAATCTTGCTCTCCGTGCCTAAACCTAAAACAAACCTAATTTATTTTTATTATGGACCGTTTTCCAGTTTTTTTGGGAAGCCTTACCTTCCAGTATTCTCCCTCAACCTAACCTCTCAGGATTTCAGTCACAGCTAAACTTGTTAGAAAAGGCCCTTAAAGTACAGTTTGCTTCGTGACCTTTGACCTCGCTCCACCTAACCCCAATCTGATTAGGGACCCCTAAACAACAACCTCGATGCTCCTTGCCTTTCCCCATTCATTTTGAGCGGTGCGCTTTTTCAGATCAATGGGAGTCTATGGGAGCGACGGCGGGGGAACGTGCCACGCCGGTCAGAATTCCCGGGCATCTGGCACCCCACCCGCAGACTCTCTGTGCCGAGTTTCGCCCGCCTGAGGCTCACCGTTTCGGAGCTATTTCGAGTGCTCAAATGAGCAACTGGGTTTTCTTCCTATATCCTGCTCTGAGCGGTTAGGGAAGAGGCTCCAGCTAGGGAAGAGGCTCCTGCTTTCTCCTATTCCCTGATTTGGCCTGAAATGCAGCGACCGACTCCATCTAGTGGCGGAAAAATTGAAGTGCGCATAACCACTTCTCACCTTTCCCCTCACCAGAAATGATCCCGTGCCACCAAATGTCACCCGATGCTCGACCGGCGCCATCCGGAGGAGGAATAAATGAACTGCACAAAGACTTTCACCTGACATTTAACTGATGGGTAATTTTACTCCTTTTTTAAAATGATAATTATCTTCTCCCCTTTGAACGGCCTTCTCCCCGTTTCTTTAACTTAAATCTTGCTCTCCGTGCCTAAACCTAAAACAAACCTAATTTATTTTTATTATGGACCGTTTCACTGTTTTTTTTTGGAAGCCTTACCGTCCAATATTTTCCCTCAACCTAACCTCTCAGGATTTCAGTCAAAGCTAGGGGGGAGGCTCGATTTTTTTTCCCCTATTCCCTGATTTGGCACAGCCCTAACGCCACGGATCCCTAACGCCTAACCCCACGGATCCCTAACGCCTAACCCGTTTCCGACTGATCCTCCGTCGGCCCACGCAGGCTAAACCCTGAGTCGGGCGAAGAAGCCGTCGCGGCACACGCGTCCGGAACCCGTGCGAACCCCACCGCAGACCTGGCTTCGGCATCCGTAGCACGTTCGCTTCACGAGTTATTCTCATTTTGACTGATCTGACTTGGCTGTAGTCCTCTATCCTAGTGTCTTGTGAGTTAGGAAAGACGCTGAAGCTTTCCTATTCCCTGATTTGGCACATGTGATGGCAGTTACCGACTCCATCTAGTGGACGGAAAATTGAAGTGCGCATAACCACTTCTCACCTCACCAGAACTGATCCAGCACAACCAAATGTCACCCGATCCTCCACCGGCGCCATCCGGAGGAGGAATAAATGAACTGCACAAAGACTTTCACCTGACATTGAATTGATGGGTAATTTTACTCCTTTTTTAAAACGATAATTATCTTCTCCCCTTTAAACGGCCTTCTCCCCGTTTCTTTAACTTAAATCTTGCTCTCCGTGCCTAAACCTAAAACAAACCTAATTTATTTTTATTATGGACCGTTTTCCAGTTTTTTTGGGAAGCCTTACCTTCCAGTATTCTCCCTCAACCTAACCTCTCAGGATTTCAGTCAAAGCTAGGGGGGAGGCTCGATTTTTTTTTCCCTATTCCCTGATTTGGCACAGCCCTAACGCCACGGATCCCTAACGCCTAACCCCACGGATCCCTAACGCCTAACCCGTTTCCGACTGATCCTCCGTCGGCCCACGCAGGCTAAACCCTGAGTCGGGCGAAGAAGCCGTCGCGGCACACGCGTCCGGAACCCGTGCGAACCCCACCGCAGACCTGGCTTCGGCATCCGTAGCACGTTCGCTTCACGAGTTATTCTCATTTTGACTGATCTGACTTGGCTGTAGTCCTCTATCCTAGTGTCTTGTGAGTTAGGAAAGACGCTGAAGCTTTCCTATTCCCTGATTTGGCACATGTGATGGCAGTTACCGACTCCATCTAGTGGACGGAAAATTGAAGTGCGCATAACCACTTCTCACCTCACCAGAACTGATCCAGCACAACCAAATGTCACCCGATCCTCCACCGGCGCCATCCGGAGGAGGAATAAATGAACTGCACAAAGACTTTCACCTGACATTGAATTGATGGGTAATTTTACTCCTTTTTTAAAACGATAATTATCTTCTCCCCTTTAAACGGCCTTCTCCCCGTTTCTTTAACTTAAATCTTGCTCTCCGTGCCTAAACCTAAAACAAACCTAATTTATTTTTATTATGGACCGTTTTCCAGTTTTTTTGGGAAGCCTTACCTTCCAGTATTCTCCCTCAACCTAACCTCTCAGGATTTCAGTCACAGCTAAACTTGTTAGAAAAGGCCCTTAAAGTACAGTTTGCTTCGTGACCTTTGACCTCGCTCCACCTAACCCCAATCTGATTAGGGACCCCTAAACAACAACCTCGATGCTCCTTGCCTTTCCCCATTCATTTTGAGCGGTGCGCTTTTTCAGATCAATGGGAGTCTATGGGAGCGACGGCGGGGGAACGTGCCACGCCGGTCAGAATTCCCGGGCATCTGGCACCCCACCCGCAGACTCTCTGTGCCGAGTTTCGCCCGCCTGAGGCTCACCGTTTCGGAGCTATTTCGAGTGCTCAAATGAGCAACTGGGTTTTCTTCCTATATCCTGCTCTGAGCGGTTAGGGAAGAGGCTCCAGCTAGGGAAGAGGCTCCTGCTTTCTCCTATTCCCTGATTTGGCCTGAAATGCAGCGACCGACTCCATCTAGTGGCGGAAAAATTGAAGTGCGCATAACCACTTCTCACCTTTCCCCTCACCAGAAATGATCCCGTGCCACCAAATGTCACCCGATGCTCGACCGGCGCCATCCGGAGGAGGAATAAATGAACTGCACAAAGACTTTCACCTGACATTTAACTGATGGGTAATTTTACTCCTTTTTTAAAATGATAATTATCTTCTCCCCTTTGAACGGCCTTCTCCCCGTTTCTTTAACTTAAATCTTGCTCTCCGTGCCTAAACCTAAAACAAACCTAATTTATTTTTATTATGGACCGTTTCACTGTTTTTTTTTGGAAGCCTTACCGTCCAATATTTTCCCTCAACCTAACCTCTCAGGATTTCAGTCAAAGCTAGGGGGGAGGCTCGATTTTTTTTTCCCTATTCCCTGATTTGGCACAGCCCTAACGCCACGGATCCCTAACGCCTAACCCCACGGATCCCTAACGCCTAACCCGTTTCCGACTGATCCTCCGTCGGCCCACGCAGGCTAAACCCTGAGTCGGGCGAAGAAGCCGTCGCGGCACACGCGTCCGGAACCCGTGCGAACCCCACCGCAGACCTGGCTTCGGCATCCGTAGCACGTTCGCTTCACGAGTTATTCTCATTTTGACTGATCTGACTTGGCTGTAGCCCTCTATCCTAGTGTCTTGTGAGTTAGGAAAGACGCTGAAGCTTTCCTATTCCCTGATTTGGCACATGTGATGGCAGTTACCGACTCCATCTAGTGGACGGAAAATTGAAGTGCGCATAACCACTTCTCACCTCACCAGAACTGATCCAGCACAACCAAATGTCACCCGATCCTCCACCGGCGCCATCCGGAGGAGGAATAAATGAACTGCACAAAGACTTTCACCTGACATTGAATTGATGGGTAATTTTACTCCTTTTTTAAAACGATAATTATCTTCTCCCCTTTAAACGGCCTTCTCCCCGTTTCTTTAACTTAAATCTTGCTCTCCGTGCCTAAACCTAAAACAAACCTAATTTATTTTTATTATGGACCGTTTTCCAGTTTTTTTGGGAAGCCTTACCTTCCAGTATTCTCCCTCAACCTAACCTCTCAGGATTTCAGTCACAGCTAAACTTGTTAGAAAAGGCCCTTAAAGTACAGTTTGCTTCGTGACCTTTGACCTCGCTCCACCTAACCCCAATCTGATTAGGGACCCCTAAACAACAACCTCGATGCTCCTTGCCTTTCCCCATTCATTTTGAGCGGTGCGCTTTTTCAGATCAATGGGAGTCTATGGGAGCGACGGCGGGGGAACGTGCCACGCCGGTCAGAATTCCCGGGCATCTGGCACCCCACCCGCAGACTCTCTGTGCCGAGTTTCGCCCGCCTGAGGCTCACCGTTTCGGAGCTATTTCGAGTGCTCAAATGAGCAACTGGGTTTTCTTCCTATATCCTGCTCTGAGCGGTTAGGGAAGAGGCTCCAGCTAGGGAAGAGGCTCCTGCTTTCTCCTATTCCCTGATTTGGCCTGAAATGCAGCGACCGACTCCATCTAGTGGCGGAAAAATTGAAGTGCGCATAACCACTTCTCACCTTTCCCCTCACCAGAAATGATCCCGTGCCACCAAATGTCACCCGATGCTCGACCGGCGCCATCCGGAGGAGGAATAAATGAACTGCACAAAGACTTTCACCTGACATTTAACTGATGGGTAATTTTACTCCTTTTTTAAAATGATAATTATCTTCTCCCCTTTGAACGGCCTTCTCCCCGTTTCTTTAACTTAAATCTTGCTCTCCGTGCCTAAACCTAAAACAAACCTAATTTATTTTTATTATGGACCGTTTCACTGTTTTTTTTTGGAAGCCTTACCGTCCAATATTTTCCCTCAACCTAACCTCTCAGGATTTCAGTCAAAGCTAGGGGGGAGGCTCGATTTTTTTTTCCCTATTCCCTGATTTGGCACAGCCCTAACGCCACGGATCCCTAACGCCTAACCCCACGGATCCCTAACGCCTAACCCGTTTCCGACTGATCCTCCGTCGGCCCACGCAGGCTAAACCCTGAGTCGGGCGAAGAAGCCGTCGCGGCACACGCGTCCGGAACCCGTGCGAACCCCACCGCAGACCTGGCTTCGGCATCCGTAGCACGTTCGCTTCACGAGTTATTCTCATTTTGACTGATCTGACTTGGCTGTAGCCCTCTATCCTAGTGTCTTGTGAGTTAGGAAAGACGCTGAAGCTTTCCTATTCCCTGATTTGGCCTGAAATGCAGCGACCGACTCCATCTAGTGGCGGAAAAATTGAAGTGCGCATAACCGCTTCTCACCTCACCAGAAATGATCCCGTGCCACCAAATGTCACCCGATGCTCGACCGGCGCCATCCGGAGGAGGAATAAATGAACTGCACAAAGACTTTCACCTGACATTTAACTGATCGGTAATTTTACTCCTTTTTTAAAATGATAATTATCTTCTCCCCTTTGAACGGCCTTCTCCCCGTTTCTTTAACTTAAATCTTGCTCTCCGTGCCTAAACCTAAAACAAACCTAATTTATTTTTATTATGGACCGTTTCACTGTTTTTTTTTGGAAGCCTTACCGTCCAATATTTTCCCTCAACCTAACCTCTCAGGATTTCAGTCAAAGCTAGGGGGGAGGCTCGATTTTTTTTTCCCTATTCCCTGATTTGGCACAGCCCTAACGCCACGGATCCCTAACGCCTAACCCCACGGATCCCTAACGCCTAACCCGTTTCCGACTGATCCTCCGTCGGCCCACGCAGGCTAAACCCTGAGTCGGGCGAAGAAGCCGTCGCGGCACACGCGTCCGGAACCCGTGCGAACCCCACCGCAGACCTGGCTTCGGCATCCGTAGCACGTTCGCTTCACGAGTTATTCTCATTTTGACTGATCTGACTTGGCTGTAGCCCTCTATCCTAGTGTCTTGTGAGTTAGGAAAGACGCTGAAGCTTTCCTATTCCCTGATTTGGCACATGTGATGGCAGTTACCGACTCCATCTAGTGGACGGAAAATTGAAGTGCGCATAACCACTTCTCACCTCACCAGAACTGATCCAGCACAACCAAATGTCACCCGATCCTCCACCGGCGCCATCCGGAGGAGGAATAAATGAACTGCACAAAGACTTTCACCTGACATTGAATTGATGGGTAATTTTACTCCTTTTTTAAAACGATAATTATCTTCTCCCCTTTAAACGGCCTTCTCCCCGTTTCTTTAACTTAAATCTTGCTCTCCGTGCCTAAACCTAAAACAAACCTAATTTATTTTTATTATGGACCGTTTTCCAGTTTTTTTGGGAAGCCTTACCTTCCAGTATTCTCCCTCAACCTAACCTCTCAGGATTTCAGTCACAGCTAAACTTGTTAGAAAAGGCCCTTAAAGTACAGTTTGCTTCGTGACCTTTGACCTCGCTCCACCTAACCCCAATCTGATTAGGGACCCCTAAACAACAACCTCGATGCTCCTTGCCTTTCCCCATTCATTTTGAGCGGTGCGCTTTTTCAGATCAATGGGAGTCTATGGGAGCGACGGCGGGGGAACGTGCCACGCCGGTCAGAATTCCCGGGCATCTGGCACCCCACCCGCAGACTCTCTGTGCCGAGTTTCGCCCGCCTGAGGCTCACCGTTTCGGAGCTATTTCGAGTGCTCAAATGAGCAACTGGGTTTTCTTCCTATATCCTGCTCTGAGCGGTTAGGGAAGAGGCTCCAGCTAGGGAAGAGGCTCCTGCTTTCTCCTATTCCCTGATTTGGCCTGAAATGCAGCGACCGACTCCATCTAGTGGCGGAAAAATTGAAGTGCGCATAACCACTTCTCACCTTTCCCCTCACCAGAAATGATCCCGTGCCACCAAATGTCACCCGATGCTCGACCGGCGCCATCCGGAGGAGGAATAAATGAACTGCACAAAGACTTTCACCTGACATTTAACTGATGGGTAATTTTACTCCTTTTTTAAAATGATAATTATCTTCTCCCCTTTGAACGGCCTTCTCCCCGTTTCTTTAACTTAAATCTTGCTCTCCGTGCCTAAACCTAAAACAAACCTAATTTATTTTTATTATGGACCGTTTCACTGTTTTTTTTTGGAAGCCTTACCGTCCAATATTTTCCCTCAACCTAACCTCTCAGGATTTCAGTCAAAGCTAGGGGGGAGGCTCGATTTTTTTTTCCCTATTCCCTGATTTGGCACAGCCCTAACGCCACGGATCCCTAACGCCTAACCCCACGGATCCCTAACGCCTAACCCGTTTCCGACTGATCCTCCGTCGGCCCACGCAGGCTAAACCCTGAGTCGGGCGAAGAAGCCGTCGCGGCACACGCGTCCGGAACCCGTGCGAACCCCACCGCAGACCTGGCTTCGGCATCCGTAGCACGTTCGCTTCACGAGTTATTCTCATTTTGACTGATCTGACTTGGCTGTAGCCCTCTATCCTAGTGTCTTGTGAGTTAGGAAAGACGCTGAAGCTTTCCTATTCCCTGATTTGGCACATGTGATGGCAGTTACCGACTCCATCTAGTGGACGGAAAATTGAAGTGCGCATAACCACTTCTCACCTCACCAGAACTGATCCAGCACAACCAAATGTCACCCGATCCTCCACCGGCGCCATCCGGAGGAGGAATAAATGAACTGCACAAAGACTTTCACCTGACATTGAATTGATGGGTAATTTTACTCCTTTTTTAAAACGATAATTATCTTCTCCCCTTTAAACGGCCTTCTCCCCGTTTCTTTAACTTAAATCTTGCTCTCCGTGCCTAAACCTAAAACAAACCTAATTTATTTTTATTATGGACCGTTTTCCAGTTTTTTTGGGAAGCCTTACCTTCCAGTATTCTCCCTCAACCTAACCTCTCAGGATTTCAGTCACAGCTAAACTTGTTAGAAAAGGCCCTTAAAGTACAGTTTGCTTCGTGACCTTTGACCTCGCTCCACCTAACCCCAATCTGATTAGGGACCCCTAAACAACAACCTCGATGCTCCTTGCCTTTCCCCATTCATTTTGAGCGGTGCGCTTTTTCAGATCAATGGGAGTCTATGGGAGCGACGGCGGGGGAACGTGCCACGCCGGTCAGAATTCCCGGGCATCTGGCACCCCACCCGCAGACTCTCTGTGCCGAGTTTCGCCCGCCTGAGGCTCACCGTTTCGGAGCTATTTCGAGTGCTCAAATGAGCAACTGGGTTTTCTTCCTATATCCTGCTCTGAGCGGTTAGGGAAGAGGCTCCAGCTAGGGAAGAGGCTCCTGCTTTCTCCTATTCCCTGATTTGGCCTGAAATGCAGCGACCGACTCCATCTAGTGGCGGAAAAATTGAAGTGCGCATAACCACTTCTCACCTTTCCCCTCACCAGAAATGATCCCGTGCCACCAAATGTCACCCGATGCTCGACCGGCGCCATCCGGAGGAGGAATAAATGAACTGCACAAAGACTTTCACCTGACATTTAACTGATGGGTAATTTTACTCCTTTTTTAAAATGATAATTATCTTCTCCCCTTTGAACGGCCTTCTCCCCGTTTCTTTAACTTAAATCTTGCTCTCCGTGCCTAAACCTAAAACAAACCTAATTTATTTTTATTATGGACCGTTTCACTGTTTTTTTTTGGAAGCCTTACCGTCCAATATTTTCCCTCAACCTAACCTCTCAGGATTTCAGTCAAAGCTAGGGGGGAGGCTCGATTTTTTTTTCCCTATTCCCTGATTTGGCACAGCCCTAACGCCACGGATCCCTAACGCCTAACCCCACGGATCCCTAACGCCTAACCCGTTTCCGACTGATCCTCCGTCGGCCCACGCAGGCTAAACCCTGAGTCGGGCGAAGAAGCCGTCGCGGCACACGCGTCCGGAACCCGTGCGAACCCCACCGCAGACCTGGCTTCGGCATCCGTAGCACGTTCGCTTCACGAGTTATTCTCATTTTGACTGATCTGACTTGGCTGTAGTCCTCTATCCTAGTGTCTTGTGAGTTAGGAAAGACGCTGAAGCTTTCCTATTCCCTGATTTGGCACATGTGATGGCAGTTACCGACTCCATCTAGTGGACGGAAAATTGAAGTGCGCATAACCACTTCTCACCTCACCAGAACTGATCCAGCACAACCAAATGTCACCCGATCCTCCACCGGCGCCATCCGGAGGAGGAATAAATGAACTGCACAAAGACTTTCACCTGACATTGAATTGATGGGTAATTTTACTCCTTTTTTAAAACGATAATTATCTTCTCCCCTTTAAACGGCCTTCTCCCCGTTTCTTTAACTTAAATCTTGCTCTCCGTGCCTAAACCTAAAACAAACCTAATTTATTTTTATTATGGACCGTTTTCCAGTTTTTTTGGGAAGCCTTACCTTCCAGTATTCTCCCTCAACCTAACCTCTCAGGATTTCAGTCACAGCTAAACTTGTTAGAAAAGGCCCTTAAAGTACAGTTTGCTTCGTGACCTTTGACCTCGCTCCACCTAACCCCAATCTGATTAGGGACCCCTAAACAACAACCTCGATGCTCCTTGCCTTTCCCCATTCATTTTGAGCGGTGCGCTTTTTCAGATCAATGGGAGTCTATGGGAGCGACGGCGGGGGAACGTGCCACGCCGGTCAGAATTCCCGGGCATCTGGCACCCCACCCGCAGACTCTCTGTGCCGAGTTTCGCCCGCCTGAGGCTCACCGTTTCGGAGCTATTTCGAGTGCTCAAATGAGCAACTGGGTTTTCTTCCTATATCCTGCTCTGAGCGGTTAGGGAAGAGGCTCCAGCTAGGGAAGAGGCTCCTGCTTTCTCCTATTCCCTGATTTGGCCTGAAATGCAGCGACCGACTCCATCTAGTGGCGGAAAAATTGAAGTGCGCATAACCACTTCTCACCTTTCCCCTCACCAGAAATGATCCCGTGCCACCAAATGTCACCCGATGCTCGACCGGCGCCATCCGGAGGAGGAATAAATGAACTGCACAAAGACTTTCACCTGACATTTAACTGATGGGTAATTTTACTCCTTTTTTAAAATGATAATTATCTTCTCCCCTTTGAACGGCCTTCTCCCCGTTTCTTTAACTTAAATCTTGCTCTCCGTGCCTAAACCTAAAACAAACCTAATTTATTTTTATTATGGACCGTTTCACTGTTTTTTTTTGGAAGCCTTACCGTCCAATATTTTCCCTCAACCTAACCTCTCAGGATTTCAGTCAAAGCTAGGGGGGAGGCTCGATTTTTTTTCCCCTATTCCCTGATTTGGCACAGCCCTAACGCCACGGATCCCTAACGCCTAACCCCACGGATCCCTAACGCCTAACCCGTTTCCGACTGATCCTCCGTCGGCCCACGCAGGCTAAACCCTGAGTCGGGCGAAGAAGCCGTCGCGGCACACGCGTCCGGAACCCGTGCGAACCCCACCGCAGACCTGGCTTCGGCATCCGTAGCACGTTCGCTTCACGAGTTATTCTCATTTTGACTGATCTGACTTGGCTGTAGCCCTCTATCCTAGTGTCTTGTGAGTTAGGAAAGACGCTGAAGCTTTCCTATTCCCTGATTTGGCACATGTGATGGCAGTTACCGACTCCATCTAGTGGACGGAAAATTGAAGTGCGCATAACCACTTCTCACCTCACCAGAACTGATCCAGCACAACCAAATGTCACCCGATCCTCCACCGGCGCCATCCGGAGGAGGAATAAATGAACTGCACAAAGACTTTCACCTGACATTGAATTGATGGGTAATTTTACTCCTTTTTTAAAACGATAATTATCTTCTCCCCTTTAAACGGCCTTCTCCCCGTTTCTTTAACTTAAATCTTGCTCTCCGTGCCTAAACCTAAAACAAACCTAATTTATTTTTATTATGGACCGTTTTCCAGTTTTTTTGGGAAGCCTTACCTTCCAGTATTCTCCCTCAACCTAACCTCTCAGGATTTCAGTCACAGCTAAACTTGTTAGAAAAGGCCCTTAAAGTACAGTTTGCTTCGTGACCTTTGACCTCGCTCCACCTAACCCCAATCTGATTAGGGACCCCTAAACAACAACCTCGATGCTCCTTGCCTTTCCCCATTCATTTTGAGCGGTGCGCTTTTTCAGATCAATGGGAGTCTATGGGAGCGACGGCGGGGGAACGTGCCACGCCGGTCAGAATTCCCGGGCATCTGGCACCCCACCCGCAGACTCTCTGTGCCGAGTTTCGCCCGCCTGAGGCTCACCGTTTCGGAGCTATTTCGAGTGCTCAAATGAGCAACTGGGTTTTCTTCCTATATCCTGCTCTGAGCGGTTAGGGAAGAGGCTCCAGCTAGGGAAGAGGCTCCTGCTTTCTCCTATTCCCTGATTTGGCCTGAAATGCAGCGACCGACTCCATCTAGTGGCGGAAAAATTGAAGTGCGCATAACCACTTCTCACCTTTCCCCTCACCAGAAATGATCCCGTGCCACCAAATGTCACCCGATGCTCGACCGGCGCCATCCGGAGGAGGAATAAATGAACTGCACAAAGACTTTCACCTGACATTTAACTGATGGGTAATTTTACTCCTTTTTTAAAATGATAATTATCTTCTCCCCTTTGAACGGCCTTCTCCCCGTTTCTTTAACTTAAATCTTGCTCTCCGTGCCTAAACCTAAAACAAACCTAATTTATTTTTATTATGGACCGTTTCACTGTTTTTTTTTGGAAGCCTTACCGTCCAATATTTTCCCTCAACCTAACCTCTCAGGATTTCAGTCAAAGCTAGGGGGGAGGCTCGATTTTTTTTTCCCTATTCCCTGATTTGGCACAGCCCTAACGCCACGGATCCCTAACGCCTAACCCCACGGATCCCTAACGCCTAACCCGTTTCCGACTGATCCTCCGTCGGCCCACGCAGGCTAAACCCTGAGTCGGGCGAAGAAGCCGTCGCGGCACACGCGTCCGGAACCCGTGCGAACCCCACCGCAGACCTGGCTTCGGCATCCGTAGCACGTTCGCTTCACGAGTTATTCTCATTTTGACTGATCTGACTTGGCTGTAGCCCTCTATCCTAGTGTCTTGTGAGTTAGGAAAGACGCTGAAGCTTTCCTATTCCCCGATTTGGCACATGTGATGGCAGTTACCGACTCCATCTAGTGGACGGAAAATTGAAGTGCGCATAACCACTTCTCACCTCACCAGAACTGATCCAGCACAACCAAATGTCACCCGATCCTCCACCGGCGCCATCCGGAGGAGGAATAAATGAACTGCACAAAGACTTTCACCTGACATTGAATTGATGGGTAATTTTACTCCTTTTTTAAAACGATAATTATCTTCTCCCCTTTAAACGGCCTTCTCCCCGTTTCTTTAACTTAAATCTTGCTCTCCGTGCCTAAACCTAAAACAAACCTAATTTATTTTTATTATGGACCGTTTTCCAGTTTTTTTGGGAAGCCTTACCTTCCAGTATTCTCCCTCAACCTAACCTCTCAGGATTTCAGTCACAGCTAAACTTGTTAGAAAAGGCCCTTAAAGTACAGTTTGCTTCGTGACCTTTGACCTCGCTCCACCTAACCCCAATCTGATTAGGGACCCCTAAACAACAACCTCGATGCTCCTTGCCTTTCCCCATTCATTTTGAGCGGTGCGCTTTTTCAGATCAATGGGAGTCTATGGGAGCGACGGCGGGGGAACGTGCCACGCCGGTCAGAATTCCCGGGCATCTGGCACCCCACCCGCAGACTCTCTGTGCCGAGTTTCGCCCGCCTGAGGCTCACCGTTTCGGAGCTATTTCGAGTGCTCAAATGAGCAACTGGGTTTTCTTCCTATATCCTGCTCTGAGCGGTTAGGGAAGAGGCTCCTGCTTTCTCATATTCCCTGATTTGGCCTGAAATGCAGCGACCGACTCCATCTAGTGGCGGAAAAATTGAAGTGCGCATAACCACTTCTCACCTCACCAGAAATGATCCCGTGCCACAGAAAAGGCCATTAAAGTACAGTTTGCTTCGTCACCTTTGACCTTCGGCTCCCTCGTGGCGGGTCTATAGATAGCTTCCCCGAGCACAAGCACAAAAGTCACCACACGAAGCACAAGTCCCCTTCCGCCGAATGGCTGAACCATTCCAGCAAATGGCTGAACCCCTTACCCGGGATCGGAGCACCGAACCCGGGCAGAGGCTCAGCCGTTCGGCGGGAGCCCTGGGAGGGGCCCCTCCACCCTCTGTATGTCCTCACTGCTAATATCAGTCCATGAATACTTTTCTTTTCTAAACGGTGGAAAACATTCACAAATACTAACGTCCGGACTCTACCTACACCCCTCCCTCCCTCCCTCCCTCCCCCCCCCCAAAAAAAAACAATGTAGGTAGGAGGTGGAGGAGGCCGTTTGGCAGCACCAGCTCGTGATGCCGGATGTATGACATCCGGCAGCACCCCCTTCGGCTCCCTCGTGGCGGGCCTACAGCTCCTCGACCGAAGGAGCTGACATATCTTAGCATATGTTTTTGTTCTAAAAACATATGCTAAGATAAAAAAACAGTTCATCATCAAGAAAAAGAACAGTAGAATCTTTCCCCCAGTAGCAAATCACCCACAGCCACTACAGCTAAAGCGCTCCCCTTTTATTCCCGGGACACTCCCCTACCTAACCCCCTCGAATTTGCCCCTCCTACCCGCCCGTGACCTCTGGAGCTTGACCTTTCGGCCTGCAGACCCGCGACATCCGGCAGCACACCCTTCGGCTCCCTCGTGGCGGCCCTATAGCTCCTTAACCAAAGGCTTCCGGATGGCAAAAGCGCTCCCCTTTTATTCCCGGGACCCTCCCCGACCGGCCCAAACGCCAACCGCCCCACACCTGAGCTCCAAAACATTTTTTTGGCCACCGTAACACTTGCAGACATAGGGCAGCACCACCCCATGATGACTTATGGCTGCAACCACCCACCCCACAGGGTGACGGATCGACCCCCGAACCCCTCCGAGCGCCCGGTCAAAGGGCCGACGGAAAAAAGTCAAGGCAGAGTTAAAAACAAAACAAAAAGTTCAGCTAGAAGAACTCGTACACAATTCCTGTGAAACTGACAGCTGGACTGGAAGCCCTGTTGTACCCTGCCCCCGTCACACACTCGCAGACATAGGGCAGCACCACCCCATGCCGACTTATGGCGAACCGCATCGCCGGATCCACACAAAGCACAAGCACAAAGTAGTTAGCCACCACCAAGCACAACTCCCCCCCCCTTCCGCCGAATGGCTGAACCGTTCCAGCAAATGACTGGAACCCTCTACCCGGGATCGGAGCACCGAACCCGGGCAGAGGCACAGACGCTCTGCGGGAGCCCTGGACGTCTCCTTATGGCTCGTGCCTCTGGTGAGGCAGCCATCCGGGAGCACCACCCCATGATTCCGTATGTCAAGAGGCCCTCCATAACACACAACCAGCCTCAAACGTTTTCTTGGTGCTAAATGCTAACAGCAGAAATTCTCTGTTGATCATATATTCAGACTTCATTCTTTAAAATATAGATGTTTAGTAGTTTCAATTTTAATGGAATAAACATATAATTATCATACTAAAAGCTACGGAAGCACGTGTCATACGTGCTTCCGTGTGACACTCGCAGACATCCGGCAGCACACCCTTCGGCTCCCTCGTGGCGGCCCTATAGCTCCTCGACCAAAGGCTTCCGGATGGCAAAAGCGCTCCCCTTTTATTCCCGGGAACCTCCCCCACCGGCCCAAACGCCACCCGCCCCGGACCTGAGCTCCGACAGATTTTTTCAGGGCCCAACACACTAGCAGACATAGGGCAGCACCACCCCATGCCGACTTATGGCGACCCGGTTCTACAGTACCGGGCCGCTCCAGGCGCCGCCGGACCCCGGGCTTTTGTAACCGGGATCCCGCCCGACCTCCGCTCCGAACCCCGCGTCGCTGGGACCTCCGGGGACCCCGATCCCGACCCTGCGATCCTTCGGGGTTCCCCATAAGTTCTCGACACAGCTCTCTTCAGGGTAACGCTTCCCGCGGGGTCCCTGCCCGAGGGGAACCGTCGCCCGACCGGCTAAAGTCATTCCTCAGGGCAAAGGTGACCCCCCCCCAGATCGCTTCCGACCCCCCCACACCTCCATCCCGCCTTTGGAAACGCTTTCCCCATTCGCCTGACTCCACATGTCCGGAATGAGCCCAAACGGCATCACCCCCGAACTCAGAGAAACCCTCTCCACCGTCGAACACCTGGACACTTCCAAAACCAACCCTCTATGTGCACATAGATCTGTTAATTCTGCTCAAAATGAGCAGAACGTCTCTCAACATGTCTGGATGAAACGGGGCGTTTAAAATGTCTTCATGATACTGATCTCTCCATAGAGAGAATTAAATTAAATCTTAAACACTAGGGAACTGTTAGAACAAAACAACAAGAATCAACCTTAAATATGGAAAAAAAAATTAGAGACTCTAAATCCAAACTTCACTCATGACTCCAACGAGACCTTTCTATCTTAGGATGAATAAACTTATGAAAATAGAAAGTTTATCAAGCTTAATTTATTCAACTCGTGCTCTCCCAAAATGAAAGACGGTTCAAACAGGTTCAAAGCACGCCAAGAAATGAGTTCAACGGAAGTGTAATTCCACTTTGACATGTTATGAAATGTAAAAAAAGTTAATTCAGCTGTTTTAAAAGTAGCTGCACATACAATGTAATAATTTATTACAATGATTATCTTATTTATAATAGATACAAATATATAATGACATATTAATATATAATATATTTATCATTATTACAATAATAAATTTTATAATAATTTGATGCAGCTGCTGATTATGATCAACGCCTAATTGCCAGCTGCAGAAGATTTGCATAGGGAGGAATGTCAGGTTAAAAGGAAGATCTTTTTTTCTTTATTTTAAAAATGTAAAATGTGGCTCAGGTAGTCTTGTAGTTAGTTTCTGCGTTGTACAATTTGCTCTGACTTTTTGAACACAGCATCTGAAACCACAAGAAGATCCTGTAGTTTAGTGGTTTTCATTCGCACACGCCACCCTGGGATTTGAACCCCGAGCATCACGTGGTAGCCATCCATTGCAAGTGGGGAAACTTAAACCACTCGACCATTGGAGCCATGGACGTTTTTTGCATTATAGCTGGCAGTAAAACAGTGGGATGGTGGATGGTGGAGATCCTGCTGCGGGATGGCTGCAGTGGGCTAGCTAGCCTTGCTAGCTCTTTTATACGTGTGAAAAAAAGAATTGGCTCCAGCAGTGGCGCGATTAGTCTTCTGATATACAGCAACGCAATGACCAACCAGTTGCCGGTGAACTGCTCCAACCACCTGCTGAAGCAGAGGTTGCGGTTGTGCTTTTGTCCTACACATGGATCCTGTAATTTAGCGGTTTGCATCGCCCATGCCGCCTTGGGGTTTGAACCCCTACAATCATGTGGTAGCCATACATTGCAAGTGGGGAACCTTAAACCACTCGACTACCTGAGCCATGGATGTTTTTTATGTTTTAGCTGGCAGTAGGACGGTTCTGCTTGCATCCGTGCTTCCAAAGGAGCGAAAAGAAATCACCAGACCTGCGCGCTTACAAAAAAAGGGAAAAATAACAACAAAGCATAAAAACACACTCTAAAATATATAAAAAAAAACTATTTACAAAAATAACAAAATTAACTATTTACAAAAACAAAAATAAATCATAAAGATTCTTTAACAAAAACATAGTTATTTACAAACAAGACTAAAAAACACACTAACTATTTACAAGAAAAGAAAAAAGAATTACAAAAAAGGGAAAAATAAAAACAAAGCATAAAAACACACTCATATATATATATATATATATATATATATATAAACTATTTAGAAAAATAACAAAATGAACTATTTACAAAATAATAAATTGAAATCAAACACAGGCAGCTCCTCATCTGAGTCACTGCTGCTTCTCAGATCCTCATGTCTCCAGGGTTGTAGGAGTAATACTCTACATTTAAGTGCAGACCTTATTATCGGGGATACTTCGTTGTTGGTGGTGTTGCTGTCGTTATTGCAGACGCTGCTGTTGCTGATGCTGTTGTTGCTGATGCTCTCCAACGGTGAAGGCACTTCCTGAGGCTGTGCAGGATCTGTAGATGGGTTAATAACGCACTGTACCCGTGCCGTGCCCTTAAATGTACCCGGGTACATTTAAGGGCACGGCACTTTAAATTGTATTCCATCTACTTCGATTGATGGAAGTAGATCAATGGCGTACTTCGACAGAACGCCAAGCTGTTCTGTTGGAAGTAGCAGCAGCGTACTCACCTCCTCACCCTGTCCGGCAGCTTTCCTATTCCCTGAGGTTAGTGGTGACTACGTCTGAGAACGGACCTTTGAATCTGAGGTCGGAGGGAGGGTCGAGGATTAGGACCTGGTCCAACTTGGACATTTTAGTTGAGGGGGGATGCACTTAGTTGTCGGTATGGTGACACATGTAAAAAATAACATTTATTTCGTTTGCCGTTAAAGCACAGTGGGCTTCGTGACCTTTGACCTCTCGCCGGCCCCGTCGGAGCTATTTCGAGTGCTCAAATGAGCAACTGGGTTTTCTTCCTATATCCTGCTCTGAGCGGTTAGGGAAGAGGCTCCAGCTTTCTCCTATTCCCTGGTTTGGCCTGAAATGCGGCGACCGACTCCATCTAGTGGCGGAAAAAAAAAACAATGTAGGTAGGAGGTGGAGGAAGCCATATGGAAGCACCACCTCGTGCTTCCGAGTGTCCGGAGGAGGGTTCGGTTTCACTCAATTCCAGCTTGGGTTGTCAATCACGTGGCTCCTTTAGCTTGGTGGAACAGCGAAAAGCGTCACTTCATTCGCCAGGTAGCGATTTATTGCACGTGTCTCCTGCAGTCTGGCGATTTGGTTGGGAATCGCGCGTGGCTCCTTTAGCTTGGTGGAACAGCAAAGAGCGTGACCTCATTCGCCAGGCAGCCATTTATTCCACGTGTCTCCTGCAGTCTGGCGATTTAGTTTCTTGGTTCCCGGAAATGAGGAAGAAGAAGCAGGAGAAGGAAAAGGACGAGGAAGAGGAGGAGGAAGAGAAGCTACTGACGAGGCTAAATTGTCGATCTCTGAATTACTTGCTACGAGGTGCCGACGGCTACGTCGGGAAAAAGGTTACCCGCGTGGCTCGAGTGCTCTCGTGGTTCAAGGTGGCCCGCTTACAGTGGATGGCGGCCACGTGTTTGTCCCCCGACGGACATCAGAGTCCAACGTCTGGCCTCGTACCGCAAGGAAGCGGCGTTGGTACTGCTGCTGCTCTTGGCACGTACTGCCAAACGGCACCGCGGGTACTTCTTCTTCAGCCTCAACCTGTTGCTCCGAGCGGAGCGCAATTCGCCCCACGACTGTTCGGGGATCCCGGTGGGTGGATTGCAGCCGCGTGGTTGGGGTTCGAATGCCAGGGTGGAATCGGCCAACCGCTCAAAGCACTCCGCCAAGCTACAGGATCCAGTTCGTGGTCGTGTACTGCGCTGAGGAGCTCCAGCTCCCGCTTCAGCTGGTGCCGGATGCGAGTAGCCCGTAATTGTTCGGGGACTCCGGCCTCGAGCGTGGCCGCCGCAAGACTGATTGAGCCAACGCCGCCGGAGCCGCTTTTCACGTTTGAAGACGAGCGGAACAAAGGGGAAACCTGAGACCGTCCGTATCCGCCGCTTGTGCCGCCTTGTTTTCTCCTTCTCCCTCTCCCTTTTCCCGAACCGCCAAACTGCAGGATCCGCGCACCGAGCGGCTGCGTCAAGCGAAGGGTGCCGTTGGCACGTCTTCCCTCCTGTTGGGGTCGAGAGGGAAAGCTCACGCTCTGCTTCAGACTCACGCTCTGCTTCGGGCGATGCGACCACAAGACTAACCGAGCCCCCACGCACGGGCGAAACCGCACGCACACACCCCCAACCACCCAACCCCCCCCCCCCGGGAAGCTGAAGCTAAACGTGCGTCTCCGTAGCTCGCTCCGCTTTCTCCTTCTTCACCTCTCTTTTCCCCCGACCGCTAAAGTGCAGGATCCACCGAGTCACTGCGGCGAAGCGAAGGGCGCCGTTCCCACTGCCGTTTCTGTTCTGTACCAGAAAAAGCCACGCGCGGATAATTCCTCGTCCAGGAACTGACCCGTAGCTCAGGCTCAGCTTCAGGGGACGTGACCGCAAGACTAACCGAGTCCACCCTTTTCCCGAACTGCTAAAGTACAGGATGCAGCGAGTGCCTGCCAGACGCAAAGGGCACCCCCCCCCCGGCAAGGCAGCCGTTTGGGAGCACCACCCCATGATTCCCTATGTCCGGACCGGTTGTGCACCGCCGCGAAAAGCACCACCGCCCACGGGTACTTCTTCTTCATCTGTAAGGCTGGGACCTGCCCTCGGGACGGTACGGGACGGGGGGGGCACCGAACCCGGGCAGAGGCTCGGCCATCCGGTGGGACCCCTGGACGCCTCGTTACGGCCCGTTCCTCTGGTCATAAGCCCTGTGCGCAAAAATAACCCTCTTAAAAGTGGTTGAAATCTTGAACAGACTGCTGGAACCACCACTTTTTAAATCTGGAAGCAAATCTTGACTTTCTCTGCTGGCTTAATCAACGATAAGACAGGAATTGCACTGATGAAAGATTATTTAATGAAAAACAGCAAGTTTGAACAAAAATAACAAGAAAGAAAAAAATACAAAAACAAGTGAAAAATCAAAATAAAGCAGAAAGCCATATAGCCGTTTATATAAAATATATATAAAATT
Source organism: Poecilia mexicana (assembly GCF_051168715.1). NCBI lineage: Eukaryota > Metazoa > Chordata > Actinopteri > Cyprinodontiformes > Poeciliidae > Poecilia > Poecilia mexicana. The sequence continues at coordinate 65,900 of NW_028263388.1, forward strand.
GAACTATTTACAAAAATAATAAATTGTAATCAAAAACAGCAAGTTTGAACAAAAATAACAAGAAAAAAATACAAAAACAAGTGAAAAATCAAAATAAAGCAGAAAGCCATATAGCCGTTTATATAAAATATATATAAAATTGAACTATTTACAAAAATAATAAATTGTAATCAAAAACAGCAAGTTTGAACAAAAATAACAAGAAAAAAATACAAAAACAAGTGAAAAATCAAAATAAAGCAGAAAGCCATATAGCCGTTTATTTAAAATATATAAAAATTGAACTATTTACAAAAATAATAAATTGAAATCAAACACAGGCAGCTCCTCATCTGAGTCACTGCTGCTTCTCAGATCCTCATGTCTCCAGGGTTGTAGGAGTAATACTCTACATTTAAGTGCAGACCTTATTATCGGGGATACTTCGTTGTTGGTGGGGTTGCTGTCGTTATTGCAGACGCTGCTGTTGCTGATGCTGTTGTTGTTGATGCTCTCCAACGGTGAAGGCACTTCCTGAGGCTGTGCAGGATCTGTAGATGGGTTAATAACGGAATATCTGATCTTAAATCTTGATTATTTCTGCCGGTGTCAGCCAAGGAACACAAAGAGTGGAATTGCAATAAATAATAATAAAAGATTCTTTAGGGGGGGAACACATTTATCCAAACACAAGACCAACACACTAACTATTTACAAGGGGGAAAAAAAAACTTACAAAAACAAGGGAAATATAAAAACACACTCTAACATATATAAATAACTATTTACAAAAATAACAAAAGGGAACTATTTACAAAAACAAAAATAAAGCATCAAGATTATTTAACAAAAAGATAGTTATTTACAAAAAACACTAAAAAACAAACTATTTACAAGAAAGGAAACCTACAAAAAAAAGGGAAAAATAAAAACAAAGCATAAAAACACACTCTAAAATATATATATAAAAAAAACTATTTACAAAAATAACAAAATTAACTATTTACAAAAACAAAAAATTAAGTATTGGGGAAAAAAACCCACATAGCAATAAAAAAAAATAACTATTTACAAAAGACAGCTGAGGAGGGGGCTCAGCTCTGCCCCCTCCTCAGACTAATTAATAAATTATTTAATAATTCCCGGGACAGCCCGCTGTGCCGGTTGTCCCGGACATACATTAAGAAAATGCCTACATTTTTTAGCATCCTCCTTTGGGTGGCAGACGCGTACCCTCTGGTCCGGAGGTACGCCGGGTAGCTGGAGGACAAAAGTTAAATGTTGTCATTTGCACTTTAAATTGTATTCCATCTACTTCGATTGATGGAACTAGATCAATGGCGTACTTCGACAGAACGCCAAGCTGTTCTGTTGGAAGTAGCAGCGGCGTACACACCTCCTCACCCTGTCCGGCAGCTTTCCTATTCCCTGAGGTTAGTGGTGACTACGTCAGAGAACGGACCTTTCAATCTGAGGTCGGAGGGAGGGTCGAGGATTAGGACCTGGTCCAACTTGGACATTTTAGTTGAGGGGGGATGCACTTAGTTGTCGGTATGGTGACACATGTAAAAAATAACATTTATTTCGTTTGCCATTAAAGCACAGTGGGCTTCGTGACCTTTGACCTCTCGCCGGCCCCGTCGGAGCTGTTTCGAGTGCTCAAATGAGCAACTGGGTTTTCTTCCTATATCCCCTGCTCTGAGCGGTTAGGGAAGAGGCTCCAGCTGGCCTGAAATGCAGCGACCGACTCCATCTAGTGGCGGAAAAATTGAAGTGCGCATAACCGCTTCTCACCTCACCAGAAATGATCCCGTGCCACCAAATGTCACCCGATGCTCGACCGGCGCCATCCGGAGGAGGAATAAATGAACTGCACAAAGACTTTCACCTGACATTTAACTGATGGGTAATTTTACTCCTTTTTTAAAATGATAATTATCTTCTCCCCTTTGAACGGCCTTCTCCCCGTTTCTTTAACTTAAATCTTGCTCTCCGTGCCTAAACCTAAAACAAACCTAATTTATTTTTATTATGGACCGTTTCACTGTTTTTTTTTGGAAGCCTTACCGTCCAATATTTTCCCTCAACCTAACCTCTCAGGATTTCAGTCAAAGCTAGGGGGGAGGCTCGATTTTTTTTTCCCTATTCCCTGATTTGGCACAGCCCTAACGCCACGGATCCCTAACGCCTAACCCCACGGATCCCTAACGCCTAACCCGTTTCCGACTGATCCTCCGTCGGCCCACGCAGGCTAAACCCTGAGTCGGGCGAAGAAGCCGTCGCGGCACACGCGTCCGGAACCCGTGCGAACCCCACCGCAGACCTGGCTTCGGCATCCGTAGCACGTTCGCTTCACGAGTTATTCTCATTTTGACTGATCTGACTTGGCTGTAGCCCTCTATCCTAGTGTCTTGTGAGTTAGGAAAGACGCTGAAGCTTTCCTATTCCCTGATTTGGCACATGTGATGGCAGTTACTGACTCCATCTAGTGGACGGAAAATTGAAGTGCGCATAACCACTTCTCACCTCACCAGAACTGATCCAGCACAACCAAATGTCACCCGATCCTCCACCGGCGCCATCCGGAGGAGGAATAAATGAACTGCACAAAGACTTTCACCTGACATTGAATTGATGGGTAATTTTACTCCTTTTTTAAAACGATAATTATCTTCTCCCCTTTAAACGGCCTTCTCCCCGTTTCTTTAACTTAAATCTTGCTCTCCGTGCCTAAACCTAAAACAAACCTAATTTATTTTTATTATGGACCGTTTTCCAGTTTTTTTGGGAAGCCTTACCTTCCAGTATTCTCCCTCAACCTAACCTCTCAGGATTTCAGTCACAGCTAAACTTGTTAGAAAAGGCCCTTAAAGTACAGTTTGCTTCGTGACCTTTGACCTCGCTCCACCTAACCCCAATCTGATTAGGGACCCCTAAACAACAACCTCGATGCTCCTTGCCTTTCCCCATTCATTTTGAGCGGTGCGCTTTTTCAGATCAATGGGAGTCTATGGGAGCGACGGCGGGGGAACGTGCCACGCCGGTCAGAATTCCCGGGCATCTGGCACCCCACCCGCAGACTCTCTGTGCCGAGTTTCGCCCGCCTGAGGCTCACCGTTTCGGAGCTATTTCGAGTGCTCAAATGAGCAACTGGGTTTTCTTCCTATATCCTGCTCTGAGCGGTTAGGGAAGAGGCTCCAGCTAGGGAAGAGGCTCCTGCTTTCTCCTATTCCCTGATTTGGCCTGAAATGCAGCGACCGACTCCATCTAGTGGCGGAAAAATTGAAGTGCGCATAACCACTTCTCACCTCACCAGAAATGATCCCGTGCCACCAAATGTCACCCGATGCTCGACCGGCGCCATCCGGAGGAGGAATAAATGAACTGCACAAAGACTTTCACCTGACATTTAACTGATCGGTAATTTTACTCCTTTTTTAAAATGATAATTATCTTCTCCCCTTTGAACGGCCTTCTCCCCGTTTCTTTAACTTAAATCTTGCTCTCCGTGCCTAAACCTAAAACAAACCTAATTTATTTTTATTATGGACCGTTTCACTGTTTTTTTTTGGAAGCCTTACCGTCCAATATTTTCCCTCAACCTAACCTCTCAGGATTTCAGTCAAAGCTAGGGGGGAGGCTCGATTTTTTTTTCCCTATTCCCTGATTTGGCACAGCCCTAACGCCACGGATCCCTAACGCCTAACCCCACGGATCCCTAACGCCTAACCCGTTTCCGACTGATCCTCCGTCGGCCCACGCAGGCTAAACCCTGAGTCGGGCGAAGAAGCCGTCGCGGCACACGCGTCCGGAACCCGTGCGAACCCCACCGCAGACCTGGCTTCGGCATCCGTAGCACGTTCGCTTCACGAGTTATTCTCATTTTGACTGATCTGACTTGGCTGTAGTCCTCTATCCTAGTGTCTTGTGAGTTAGGAAAGACGCTGAAGCTTTCCTATTCCCTGATTTGGCCTGAAATGCAGCGACCGACTCCATCTAGTGGCGGAAAAATTGAAGTGCGCATAACCGCTTCTCACCTCACCAGAAATGATCCCGTGCCACCAAATGTCACCCGATGCTCGACCGGCGCCATCCGGAGGAGGAATAAATGAACTGCACAAAGACTTTCACCTGACATTTAACTGATGGGTAATTTTACTCCTTTTTTAAAATGATAATTATCTTCTCCCCTTTGAACGGCCTTCTCCCCGTTTCTTTAACTTAAATCTTGCTCTCCGTGCCTAAACCTAAAACAAACCTAATTTATTTTTATTATGGACCGTTTCACTGTTTTTTTTTGGAAGCCTTACCGTCCAATATTTTCCCTCAACCTAACCTCTCAGGATTTCAGTCAAAGCTAGGGGGGAGGCTCGATTTTTTTTTCCCTATTCCCTGATTTGGCACAGCCCTAACGCCACGGATCCCTAACGCCTAACCCCACGGATCCCTAACGCCTAACCCGTTTCCGACTGATCCTCCGTCGGCCCACGCAGGCTAAACCCTGAGTCGGGCGAAGAAGCCGTCGCGGCACACGCGTCCGGAACCCGTGCGAACCCCACCGCAGACCTGGCTTCGGCATCCGTAGCACGTTCGCTTCACGAGTTATTCTCATTTTGACTGATCTGACTTGGCTGTAGCCCTCTATCCTAACCCTAACCCTACTAACGTTAAACCCCTAACGTTAAACCCCTAACGTTAAACCCCTAACGTTAAACCCCTAACGTTAAACCCCTAACGTTAAACCCCTAACGTTAAACCCCTAACGTTAAACCCCTAACGTTAAACCCCTAACGTTAAACCCCTAACGTTAAACCCCTAACGTTAAACCCCTAACGTTAAACCCCTAACGTTAAACCCCTAACGTTAAACCCCTAACGTTAAACCCCTAACGTTAAACCCCTAACGTTAAACCCCTAACGTTAAACCCCTAACGTTAAACCCCTAACGTTAAACCCCTAACGTTAAACCCCTAACGTTAAACCCCTAACGTTAAACCCCTAACGTTAAACCCCTAACGTTAAACCCCTAACGTTAAACCCCTAACGTTAAACCCCTAACGTTAAACCCCTAACGTTAAACCCCTAACGTTAAACCCCTAACGTTAAACCCCTAACGTTAAACCCCTAACGTTAAACCCCTAACGTTAAACCCCTAACGTTAAACCCCTAACGTTAAACCCCTAACGTTAAACCCCTAACGTTAAACCCCTAACGTTAAACCCCTAACGTTAAACCCCTAACGTTAAACCCCTAACGTTAAACCCCTAACGTTAAACCCCTAACGTTAAACCCCTAACGTTAAACCCCTAACGTTAAACCCCTAACGTTAAACCCCTAACGTTAAACCCCTAACGTTAAACCCCTAACGTTAAACCCCTAACGTTAAACCCCTAACGTTAAACCCCTAACGTTAAACCCCTAACGTTAAACCCCTAACGTTAAACCCCTAACGTTAAACCCCTAACGTTAAACCCCTAACGTTAAACCCCTAACGTTAAACCCCTAACGTTAAACCCCTAACGTTAAACCCCTAACGTTAAACCCCTAACGTTAAACCCCTAACGTTAAACCCCTAACGTTAAACCCCTAACGTTAAACCCCTAACGTTAAACCCCTAACGTTAAACCCCTAACGTTAAACCCCTAACGTTAAACCCCTAACGTTAAACCCCTAACGTTAAACCCCTAACGTTAGGTTTTCCCCAGTTGGACTATTCCTTAAAAATATTTAAATGCATTTATATCACTATTTTTGCACTTGACATGTTGAAATGTGTAAACTGATAATGTGAAAATTCAGTCTTATACCATGTGATGATTTACAACACTAAAAAGTTGAATGAACTGCCAGTTTATTAATTTAAATTAAAGGGACCAAGTACAAATTTATGTGGAACTTGTCCTATGACTTCACTTCCACATTTTTTGGAAATCAGCACATGAGGTCAATTTTACTGCCACATGTTAGTGGCAAACAAAATACAGGTTACAGAAAAATCTTATCTAAATTATACTCCGGTAAAAATACATTTGCTATTTTTTTAAGATGTAAAAAAGTGTTTAATGTGATAACATCTTACAAAATGTAACTTTTAATAATCATTTACTATGCTTCTTCAAATTATTTAACAATATGTGGATATAGGTACTTAGTTAAATTTTGTTGAAGATGTTTAGAAATTACACATTTTACTACCTGTTGCTTATCTCATCTACCCAGGTCTGATAATGTCATGTGTGTAAAAGTGAAACAGAAAAAAGTAACCATTCAATTTCAAAATAATTAAGAATTTTATTAAGAATAAAGTGCATGAAATTACAACAGCTCAACATAAGAAACCAAAGCCACAAAATAAATTATCTTTGCAAAATACAAAAATCTGAAGATGCACCTTTAGAAACCACTGCGTGATAGTTAAGAAAGTTCTACCCCAGTGATCTGACTAGCTGTTTAAGCTAAATAACTTTTTATAAAGGCGTTTCGACTTTTTGGTGCATTCTAACGCACAGTTTAGAGGTGGTCTGAAATGGCCCGTAATGACATGTTGCTGTTTGCACAACAGAGAACATGCAGGTGTTACCAAGGCTAAGGATAAATTCATCGCTGTCTAATCCTTCCTGCATTTTCCCAAGGCAGGAACAATAGATGTGTTTATTTTCATACAGAAACATTTTACTAAAGAAAATGGGACCAAAGTTTATCAACTATCCATGTTTTTATTTAAAATTGCCTCAAAACTGGTTCCCAAATCACAGAGCTCTCCTGAACGCTGAAATGACCCAGTGCATCTATAAGCAGATTTTGATTATAAAAATAGCACGTCTCATACAATATTTTCTAAATCTTATATGAGCAGTTTCAATACCAAAACAGCTGTTACACAATATTTTCTGATTAGTTTTATACTTTGGTTTTAATGAAGTAACATGTTCAGATGAATATATGAAGTACACTCAAGAATGTGATCTACTAAAAGCTTAATGATCAAACTAATTTTAATGAAATTGGGATCATAAGAAAAGTGTTCTGCTGATTAAGTTATACATTGATTAAACTGAGTAAATCTAACCTAAATTGAGGTCTATTTTTTAGAATCAGGATCAGTGTAATATTTTTAAAATGTGCTAAAGTTAAAGCTAGAATTAAAACTAGCATAATTAAACTATTTCCAATAATGTCCAGTTATGATAACTAAGAATTAGTTTAGTAGAAAATGTTAGGGTATTATTAATGTCAAAAAATGAGAATGAAATTAGATTGTGTGATGGTTTTAGTAGTTTACTCTTGTACAACTATAGCATGTTTCATAGATAAATCTACAAAAAAATTTACAGGGAATTTTTTCAGAGCACTACTCTGAAAAGAGATGGGTTACTGGGATTAAATGGGGGTGATTCTCAAAGGTTGAAGATCTAGAATCTGGGTTTGGAAGGTTTGGTGATGGGTCATCTGTCTCAGACTCTGCAGCCAAGGTTTATTTACATCTACCAAATGTGGAAAATTGATGTAGGTTACTACTGTAAGAATCAGTTTGATGAAGATACCAACTAAAGGGTTGGGGGAGCTTCCACAGCCCAAGTTACACCAAGTATTGATATATATACTTGATGAAATGGTATTTTAATGTGCCACTACCAATGATGTCTACTGTTCATGCAAGAGATCCAGAAGATACCTAACAAAGATGTCAATCTGAAAGTGTCCCATCTCACAACCAATTACTGTCCATATATAAAACTCCAAGATGGATGTAACTGATCTTATGAGTTGCGACCACACAAGTGACAAGAAATGGACTTTGATGGTACCAATTACAGATTTGGCTTTGGCCAATAGCTGGCTATTGTACTGTAAAGACCTCTGTGTGGCACACCAAGAAGCATGTCTTGCAGTTTTGCAGGGAAGTAGGAAAAATTGTCTCAACTTAGCTTGATAACTGACTTAAAAGAGTGGGAATTGGACCTAGACATTTTACTCCAATGGATAAAGCACCCAGTGAAGGCATTGCTCCATGCCTCAGTCCATGGAACGGCTAATGCCCATATGCCAAAGGCAGCAAACTTGAAAAATGCAATGCAGCAGTGTTGTGTTCAAGACCACCTAACCCGAGACCAAGACCAGAGTGTATCAAGACCGAGACAAGACCAAGACTTTTGGGGTCCGAGACCAAGTCAAGACCAAGACCGAGGGGAGTCGAGACCAAGACCAGCGGCCTGCGCTACATGACACAATAAAAAGTAAAATATGATCGAAATTGCTTCTCAAAATAATCTGAAAGATCCATATTCCCATAAAAACACCAAGATATTAAATACTTAATACATTTTACCAATATTAAATATTCCATTTATGTGCTAAAAAGTGTGATGGTCTCGTGCCATCCCTAAAAACATAATGCCCTGGGCATTTGCCCATATTGCTCATATAAAAAGTGACCACTGTCTGCACCATTAAACATAGCAATTGAGGCAATGCCCCGACGGTAAATAACGCTCAACCATGAACACTGACCAAGGAGCAACAAGCAAGAAGTAACCAAACAGAAGGCGCACACCGTGACTGTTTTCACTCTCTATCCCAGTACATGAAGCCAGGTAGTCTGACACCATGGCACATTACAGCTGCCACTTTGAACAAAAACAATCAAAGAGCAATGTGGATGCTCCGCGTGCTCTTTCGTTCTTGTGTTTTAGTTATTTGTTAATTTAAATATTAACGTACATAATAAAATAATGATGCAGTGTACACAGAGAATTACAAGAACAAAGAACGGGTGTTCTGTCAGATCAGCATACGTTGTCAGATAGTCATACGCTTAGCTCAGACATGCATACGCTGTCATTACCATATGATTTCATTTAATCAGCAACATAGAATCATGACGTAGATCATCATACATTTGGTCATTAACAGTTGTATGGCATCCAGCTGCAGCCAGACCTGCTTTAAACACACTTTGAAACCACGACAACGCATGTATATCCATCTAGTTATCACATTATGTCATATTATAAACAATTTAATTACTTATTTTTGTCATAACTTGTTGCGTATACTGACAACTACACTGACGGTCGGACTTAATGGGCATGCGCTGGCATGGTACTCACTGCATGTATGCTATTCTGACAGCGTATCAACAGTTGTATGGCATCCTGACTTAGCGGTTAAGTGAGTTTTACACAGGCGTGTGTTGTAGCTGACTCCAGCTGCAGCCAGACCCTGCTTTAAATACACTTTGAAACCATGACAACACATGTATATCTATATAGTTATCATTGAAAACAATTTAATGACTTATGTTCATCATAACTTGCTGCGTATGGTGAACTGACAACTCCTCTGACGGTCGGATTTCTTAATGCTTAATGCATGTATGCTATCCTGACAGCGTATGGCTATCTGATAGAACAACGGCTCTCAGTGAGTGACACCCCAGTCCTATCTAATAAGTAAAGAGCCGTGGAGAAGAATCGACTGTTTCTGAATGTCACCTCACTATATTGCAGACTTTTGGACATAGCATTGTCCCATATATGCAACAAGTCAGTCAACACCTCCGCACAATAATTCAGCACAGTGAGTGATAACATTTTTCATCACAATGCTTATGTGTCTCTGTACAGCTAGCTTTGCTAACATCACGTTAACGGAGCTTACCTTCTTTGAGCTACTTTTCTAAGTGACGAAAAAAGTTAGACATTGCCTCCACCGTCTGTGAAAGCAAAGCGCTGCTGAGTTAGCTGTGGCCATCGGATTTCTTACTATTTACGCAGCGCTATTATATTACTGATGATTAGACAAACATTTTCTGCCGCTGAGAGGAAACCACTGCGCATGTCCTGGAGCGCCGCGTGCGAGTGAAAGGTGGGGAGGGTGGGGGGAGTAACAGAAACACTTAGTTGCTTGGATTTTAATCGGTGCATTTTGCATCCACTGAAAACAAAGATGTTAACAAATAAAGTGGACAGTATGCTGCACGTTTAGCGATATTTTCACAGTTGCGGTCTTGACTGGTCTTGAAATAAAATGCCGAGTCCTCAGCGCCCGAGACAAGACCGAGACCAAATGCGTTCGAGTCCGAGACGAGACCGAGACCATCAAAAAATGGTCTTAAGACCGGTCTTAAGACCAAGACCAACTTCGAGTACCACAACACTGCAATGCAGAATACAAGTGTCATGAATTGGATTGAGGTGCGGTGAGGAAGATGTCGTGGGACCAGGTTAATAGATGAAAAAAATTGATTTTAATGAAAAAGCCATCCATAATGGTTCCAAAACACAGGCAGCACAAATGAGCGGACAGTAAAGTTCTCACACTGGTAGCACTGGCTAATAAGGAACATGGACTGACTGGAACTACAACTTAGACAAGGACCTGACAACAAAGAGCACAGGTGGGTTTAAATAAAGAGGTGATAATCAGGGAATGAGACACACCTGGGAACAATAAAGGTGAGGACAGGACAACATGGAGACTCACTAGAGAAATAAACCCAACATAAAAAAATTAAATCCAACAAAAAGCACAACAAAACAAATTGAGTGCAGTTTTATTTGCAAGGTGCTCTGCTTACAGGCAGATTGCAATTGTTACAAAGCTGTTTACAGATTACTGTAAGAATGATCCCATAAGGGGGAAAATAGTTTGAAGTACATTAAGACTGAATTAAATGTTTCAAGTATCATAACATTCAAAAATTTAAATCAACTGTTTAGAACAGCAGCAATGCAATTTACTTTGAGGGATTTTACTTTAGGGACTTATGTCTTCCCATACCTGTCAGTAGTACTTTGAATGGAGACATTGCTGAAACAGTCACTACTGTTTATCATTTTGTTTCTGAACTCAGAAATGATACTAATGTGAATAGAAACTAAAGGTTTTGGATTTAATGAATAAATTGTGAGAAAGTTGTCTGCAATTTAAATTGAGTGTCCTCATATGTGGACATAATTTTTCTCAACTACATCATGTAAAACAAATTTTATATTTGGGCTGATTGGGACCTAATGATTGCAAAAATCAAAGGATTTAATAATACAAGACTTCAGGTCTTAGGAGGTTAAGGTTGTTTAGCAGACCTTTAAGCTGAAGATTTCCTGAAATTAACATTCATTCCTTTTGCAGTTAGAAAGAGTGGAGCTGTAAGATTGAAGACAAAATACCAGTTGGTGTGCATGTTGTATGTGTGAGGCTATTCCTCATAGAAGACTGGACTGCATTTAAGACTCCTGAGTCCTAGAGTCACCTTTCCCACGTGCTGTTCCTATAGGCGGAACCTGGGAAGGCTGATACATACCGCGCCCCTGGTTTCAAAAACACGCTATCCGTTAACACCGCAAGGTGGAACTAGCATGCCCAGGAAGCAGAAGCGTTCTCCGTTGATTCTCTTTTGGTCTGGGTTGAGTGCTGACAATCTGCTTGGTGGGGACCTAACTCACCTTTGTCAAGCTAGCTAACATGAACTGTGCACCAGCAGATTTTCACCATGTTGTTACTGCTCCCTATGCCACAGTGCCACCTAGAGGAATAAACAAAAGCAGCCATAGCAAAGTGTTACCACCCAGTCAACCTTCCAAGGAAGGAGAACCTGGACCAGCCACACCAAGCTGCTGGCTTCCACGTACCTGCTGAGATTCATCACCCCAGCATGAGTAAAGAGTCATTCTAGTGCCATCATACACCGCAAGACCTCTAGAATGATCAGTATTATGTGAGCCAAAGAGGGTACATGACCACATTAACTTACCCAAAGCTGCCACCATGGGATGTGTCCTCTATGATCAGCAGGCAGCACTTCAACAAAATGCACCTCATTCTGAGTCATGGTGCCGATTTTCTAGATGCTTCCAAGTTCATTCTAAGTTATCCAGTTCAACAGCTGAGCTCATTCTGATCACAACAGTATATGGTTTATTAAGGTTTGCAGCAAAAACAGTTGAACTAAAACCTAGAATTTGAAGCCCCACTATGCAATGCATTCTGGGAAATGCTGAAATGCTGACAGACATTTTAAAGGCCATTTCTGATGTTCAGAATGGCTTTTACAGAGATTTTTGGCACATAGCAGAAGCTCAGAGATGAGATTTGAATCTGAGCTGTGATTTCTGTCTTAAAAACTGAGTTTGAAGAGAAATGAAATCAAATAAAAGATGGTTAAAAGAGAAGATGCTTAAAACAAAAGTCCAGTCTTCAAAGCAGGAAATCCTGCATCCAACAGAGGCTCAGAGATGGCATTTTAAAAGTGAAGTGTGATTTATTTCCAAAGCAGAGTTCAAAAACAAATAAAAATGGAATAAAATCTGGCTAAGTTGAAGTAAGAGGCCACTGAGGTTAGGGTTAAAACCCAGCTCTATTCCTAGCAAGACTGACTAGGCAGAAAAATAAATGGGAGTCTTTAGCTCGGACCACCAAACGTGGTGGGCACCTGCAGAGGGTTGGAGGGAGCATAGGAAACTAAGTTTGGTCAAAAGAGCACTTATAATTTTGGAGTTGTTTTGAGTGAGCAATTCTTCAAATGAATGGAGGTCAATGGCAGCTCTGTGAAGGGAAGGAGCCACACCGACCAAACTTGGAGGGTATGTAAGGCCCCTTCCACATATTCTCTGTGCCAAGATTGTCCCCCTACCACTTTTAATTTATTTTGTTTGCTCTAATGTGGAAGTGGGTTTCCTCCTATACCCCTAACCCTCCACTAGATGGCAGCATAAGACTGTCATTGAAAACTAAACTCTCCAAACAAGTCCAAAACACATCAACACCTAATCAAATGAAACAGACCAACAAATAATAATTTTAAAAAAGAAATTTATTTTGTGACAAATTACAAATTTTATTATATTAAAACACTGTGCATGATATTAAGTAAACATGATATCAATGTATATATGTTCAATAATGTTATTGTAATACATACTGTAAGGCCAATCACAGCCAATCTATTTGTAGAAGTATTTTTCATTTCTGTGTTCATGTATTTGTACATATTTTCAAAGTGTATCGTTCCATGTTGTTTTATGATGCTATGCATGGGGCTGCCAGCAGGGGGAGTGCTTTAAAACCCTTTCACTCACCCCTCTGACCTCTCTCCTCCAGCATGCACCTGGCATGCCTTCCAGGATGCATCTGTGTTTTTCTGTTTGTTTGTAATCTTTATTGAGATACAAAATACATAATATTACAAAAATAGCATAGAGTGTGAGATAAAGACCGCCAGGGGACGAAAAACATTGAGGCAGTACATCAGCCTATTATTACATAAATACATTAAAGAGAAAATAAGGTGCTAATTTTAATAGCTTTAATATTGGTGAAATTTCCAATAGTTTTGACCTCATTGCCAAAAATGGGAAGACGTGTTTTTTTATTAGTGTAACGGCGTTTGTGCATGTGCCATTTGGCTAAGCATATAAGATTAATAATATAAAAATGTTTTTTTAGCTATTGGATAGTTAATAAAGCAAAACAATACATGTTCAAAACAAATGGAGAAATACTGTTCAATAGAAGCAGAAATCAAAATGAAAATACTTTTCCAAAATTGAACAGAGAAGAGAACAAAAATAAATCAAAGACCTTGTTTCCTTCACAAAAGGGCAAATAATGTCCATGTTATTGTTAAAACGTAGAAAATGTTTGGATGGGTAAATTCTGTGAATAATTTTATAAGATACTTCTTTTACTTTATTAGTTATAATATATTTGGTAAAGTCCAAATCCTTTTCCTGTTAAAGTTATGAATAAAGATGTTTCAATAAAATATCACATATAGAGTTGACACGTCTTTCTGAAATAATGAGCATTTATTTTTTGTTTGTTGCTTTTACAGATTGAGCAGAAACAGATTTGGAAAAATTTCACGTTTGGTTGGATAAAAATGAAACAGTCTTGGATTCTGTCCTATTAAACTTTTAAATAAAATAACTACTCCAGCATGTTGGGAACCAGGGTTTTGTTTCTTTGTGGGGGGTTTCTGTCCACCTGCTGCTTCCCCTTTTCAGCCACTAGAGGGCGACTGGAGGCTGCACTTGTGGAGAGCGTGCCTGCTGACTCAGCCAGTGGACTTGTGATCTATCAGCTAATCATCCTGGAGTATATGAGGAGCTGACTGCAAAGACCTCAATGCCTGATTGTTTGCCCGTAATTGTATAAAAAGACCTCCTGAGCTAGTTCTCTGTGTTTATTCCTCTGAAGATTCTCCAAGTAATTTATCCTTGTCGCATCTTCCTCAGGTGTTCCCTTGTGACTCCCCGGAAATCCTTTGGGAAGCCCAAGACCTGGTCTTCAGGATTTTCCCTTCTCATGATGCTGTGGATGTTACCAACTGGTTGCCGAAGTCCCTGGCCTTCACGTTTCCCTTTGTTACACCGTGGATTATTACCGTATTTTCCGCACTATAAGGCGCACCTGAAAACCTTCAATTTCCTCAAAAGCCGACAGTGCTCCTTATAATCCGGTGCGCCTTATATATGGACCAATATTGAGCCACAACAGGTCTAGCAACTACGGTAAGCAGCCGCCGACTTCATTTTTGCCCGTAGAAGAAGAAGCGCGCGGTGCATGCTGGGATAGTTGTCAGAACGTTTGGTTTGTTAATAAAGTCTGACTGACCTATCTACCTACCGACCGTCTACAATCAGGTCGTCTGCAGGTCATTTAGCACCACGTTCTCCACCAACATGCTGTGCACAAACGGAGAAGGGTGACCATCGTCCGGGCACGCCCGGCCCAGTCGCGGAAGGCTCTCCTCGTAGACCGGAGTCGGACTGTTTTGTTGATATTCACTTTAGAGCAGCTCCATCTAGTGGATACATAACGTAACTTCAGCCTCTACTGTAGCGTTTATTCTATGCGCCTTATAATGCGGTGCACCTTATATATGAAAAACGTTTTAAAATAGGCCATTCATTGAAGAAGCGTCTTATAATATGGTGCGCCTTATAGTACGGAAAATACGGTACCCACTGGTTGCCTGAGTCCCTCCAGCGTTTCCACAAAACTACAATAACCTGTTTCTGGATTCTCAGCTGGCAGTCGGTTCGCTCCACGCTCCTCCTCGCCTGTACTTACCCGTCCGCCCTCCACCGCAGTCTCCAAGTCTCCATCAAAGAGCTCATTCCATCAAGATTTCACGCTGGAACCTGGATCACTACAAAGATGCCCACAAACAGACCGTACCTTGGAACTCGCAGTATTTCCTCCTTGGCAAAATACCTTCAACACAAAGTAAGAACTTTCTGATTGTTTTCAACTTTCCCTTTTCCGACAAAACTGAACTCACCATTCTCCTCTCCTTATTCTTCAGTGAAACTGATGATCCAGTAGCTCCTCCCAAGAACCAGACTCACATTATCACCATCTCATCATTGTTGAAAATAAACTTTATTTATCTGATTCCTGTTCTCCTGGTGTTCTGGGGGTTGGTTGTCCTGATCCTCACTCCCACAGCTGGGACACAGCCAACAGCAGCGGTATAAACCCCAGCATCCTACCTGCATTCCTGACTGTTCACAGGCCAGTACCAGGAGTCTGATGACCCGAACTTTGTGGCCAAAGTCAGAGCCCTGCACAGGCTGTTAAAGGCGACGCACCACCTTAAAAATATGTTGGAGATTAACCGTGATCCAGCCGCGATCCAGTGGATCACGGAAAATCTGGTAACCACAGTCAAACCGGCCCATCCAAGTCCAAAAATGCTCAATCTAATTGATGGCATAAAGGACTTGAAGATGACTGGTATTGAAGAAGATTTTAGATTATGATATATTTTAAGAAAACCTCTGGCTCAATCGTCTTCTCATGGATCTAACCCTATCCCAGAGTCTTGACAGATAACTATGTTTGCTGTTCCCATTTTCTTGACACAATCTTGTTTGTAGAGCAAATTTGCATCTCACTGAGTAGGAGCAAATCTTTTAAAGTTTGAGCAACTAGAGGTTTCATGAAATTTTTTTTAAAATAAGCACCTAGCATGTGGATAAAGGTTTGACCAGAAACCCAGTCAGAAAACTTCAATCATTTTTCTTCCTCATTTCTGCTCTTTGTGTTAGATCCTGTGCTTATGTCTGCTGGTCCCCTGCACACAACACACACACACACACACACACACACACACACACACACACACACACACACACACACACACTGTTAGTGAAAGGTGAAATTGAGCTGATTTCATCTAGAGCCAGAGAGTAAGGAATAATAGAAAGCAAAAGGATGGGAGACATGTTGTCTCTGAGCTCTGCCTGTCGTGTTGTGATGATGAAAGCTGCTGCAGTCAGCATCGTTCCCTCCAGCTGATTGGTCAAAGTGTTTCCTGAAATACCATTATGCAAGTTTCCCCTCCTGTTTATTTCCTGACATGTCTGTGCTCTGTTCCTCACACCCAGCAGCGGCTCAGCTGTGGAAACTCTGGGATGGATCTCATCGCGTTCTGATCGTAACTGGACTCCTGGTCCACCCGACATCAATTAAACATTAACTATCAACCTTATGTCAGCTAATGTTTTGGTTGTCATAGAAACCATCAATAGTCACCTGGTAGGGTCTCACTGCTAAGAGATGTTAAACCTCCAGTCAGTTGTGATGACAGGCTTTGTCCTGCAGAGGGAGAAAAATCAGAAAGCTGAGCTACTTCACACCAAGGGATGCTGGGAGGAGAGGAAGAGGAGGAAGAGGAAGAAGAAGAAGAGGAGGTGATGATGTAAGCAGAAGCTGCAGAGATGCTAGCAGCCGAGTGACAGAGGAACCCAAAGTGACGGAGCTGACTGCATCTACAGGCTGGCAGAGAGGCAGCAGCACACACACCCCGATACACACACTGTAAGCTGCAGTGGAGCTAGCTTCTGATAGCCTGATAGCATGCTGCACAGGAGGCTGATCAGCACAAACAACGATGAGGCGTCCAAAGCATCCTGCTGCACGGTAAGTTCTGCATCTTTCTGCTGCTGATGCTGACAGCTGATCCTGTTCCCATGGAAACAATCAACCTGTCACTGCCCTTCATCACACAGAAGGATCAGGAAGTCTCTGCAGAGTACGAATAAAATACTTGACAGTTGAGAAGAGAGACTCTACAGGGATGCAGCTGAGCTAGCAGAACCACAGAGAAGCACAGAAACTACCAGGATGTAGCTGCTGCACAAACACTACAGATGGATGTGACTCCTGAAATGTTACTGACATTTATCCAAAATACACAATATTATAATACAGTGACAGCACACTAATCCAGCTGGTACTTAAGAAGTAAATACTGGAGAGAAACACGTCAGCAGAGGACCGACAAACATCTCAGATCGTGCCGCGCCACTAAAACTAAACACAAACACATTATGGAGAATAATTATTCAATCCCCAGCAAATTTCATGTCCTCACAAAGAAATGAACAGCCTGTAATTTTATGGATGGTCTATTGAAAGAAAATCAACAAAAATGTGAAATACAGGTTATAATAAATAAATTTATTAAAGTTTCCTGCAGATCCTGGAGCAAAACACGTCTCAACAGTTGAATCTGGACTCTTGCAGCAGCACAGATCTTTATTGAAGTTGGTCACCAGGTTTGCAAACATTTCCAGATGGATTTTGGTTTGTTTCTCTTTACAGAAAAGCTCAAAAATCCTGAAGGTTTTGAAGTTGTTTGTTGGCAAGTTTTCTCTCTAGATTTCCTTCACCTTAGGGTTAACTTCTCCTTCCATGTGATGCCGCTCAGAATGAAATGTCTCAGTGGTGCAGAGGTTCAAATGCAACAGGCAGATTTAGTAACATTTGTCTTACAAACATATAAGGTCATATAAGGAATATAGTATCTGACATTCACAGGCAGTTGCTGTAAAATCATAAAATGTTTTTTAAAAAGCACGGTGAGTTATTGTGAAGGTCATGCTAAAATTAGCCAATCTATCTATAGAGGATTAGAAAATTCTTCCCCTTGATCAAATCTAAATCAGATTATCACCCAAATTAAATCTTTTGTCCTAGAGTGTTTGTCTTTTCCTCTTGAAATATGCTGACCACAAAGGACTTAATTTCTTTACAAAATATTACAGAAATCATCTGCAAAACCTGCTGAGCTACAACACAAATCCTTCACATCCTACAGAGCTACACAGTGACAACTTCCTGTGTCCACAGGTGCAGATGTAGGAAGGATCAGGCTGACATTTAGCTGGAGGAGGGCGAGGAGCCAGCAGCTGTTGGTTATGTCAAAACGAGGAGTAGCAGGGCGAGGAAAGGGAGAGCGACCAGACGCCATGGCAGCCCTTCAAGCGGCCAATGAGGAACTGAGAGCCAAACTGACGGAGATTCAGATTGAACTCCAACAGGAGAAAAATAAGGTAAGGACTGGAGATCCAAATGTCCCACTCTGACTGCCGTAGTTTCATTAGTAGGACAATTACAAGTATTCTCAAACCAGCACTACTAGTTTCTGTTACTGTCAGAGACACTACTGCAGAAACCATAGTAGCCTTTGCTATAGTTACTGTAGTACATTCTGTAACCCAATGCATTTACTTTACCAATTTCAGTTACTGTAGCAATTCTAGTTGTGCTACAAAAGTTTCTATAGTCCATAAAGTACTTTCTGTAACAACACCATAGTTGTGTTTATCACGTTTTGGGTACTAGTACAGTTTTTGTGGTACCTCCAGTAGTAGTACTTGATGTACTGCGGTACTGTCAGTAGTACTATGTCTGTGTGAGGTACCGTTGTTTCTGGCTTCACCAGGTGAGCCGCCTGGAGAGAGAGAAGAGTCAGGAGTTGAAGGCGGAGCATAACCGTGCAACGGTCACCCTGACAGAGCTGAAGACCAAACTCCATGAAGAGAAGCAGAAGGAGCTGGCGGTTACCAGGGAGACGTTGCTACGGCAACATGAGATGGAGCTAATGAGGGTCATTAAGATTAAAGATGGAGAAATCCAACGTCTGAATGGACTCGTCCAAAACCTGAGAGACGGATCAACGGACAAGGTGATCATCGACTGATCGTCAATATTTCACAACTTCCATTCCATTGTGATTAAATCTGGATTTTCTAGATGGTTTTGCCTCAGAAGGCGCTCCTGTCCTAACCCTGACTCTCTGTGCAGGTGAGAAGCACCTTGATGGGGGAGATGGAGGAGGCGAGGAGGAGCTGGGAGACGGAGCGCTGTCGCCTCCAGCAGGAGGTGCAGGAACTGCGGGGAGCAAAAAAACATGCAGAGGAGACCTTGGCACTGGCTCAGCAGGCCTGCCAGGCCAGAGCAGCCGAGCTCCGATCGGCACATCATCAGCACCAGGAGGAGCTCCACAGAACCAAGAAAGACTGTGAGAGAGAGATCCGGCGACTGGTAGGGGGCGCTGTGGCACAAAAACAGTTCGCACACTGATAGCTGAGATACCAGGACAAACTGATCCTGTTTCTTCATTTATTTGCTGAGATTTCTCCAGGTTTCCAAACACATGAAGAAAGCCAAATCAGTTTGTACAACTTTCACTGAAAGGAAAACATTGATCCATTTTCTGATCCACTGAATCCTGATTAGCAGACCGTGTTTCCTCCAGAGCTGGAGGAAGCACTCAGAAAAGACTGGGATGATTCAGCCAAGTTTCACTCTGTCACTGACTGGTACTGAGCAGAAACAAAGAGCAGCTGTCCTGCTCCACCAGCATCATTTTAGCTGCTGATCAGCATGTGACCTCTGACCTCTGTAGATTTCATCTAGGTGAGAAGATGGTTGTCATTAAGAGGAGGTGAAACAGCTGAATTATGTTCAGTTCGGTCCCAGGTTCTGGTCCGGCACACTCAGGTCAACGTTTTGGCATATTTCTCCAAAAAAAAAGTCAATTATTTGCTTCTTTTTTGTTTCTGTGGGTGGAGGACGAAAGAAAAACCTGTTTTCCAGCTGGGCCCAGTTACACCCAGTTCACCTAACTGGAAACCAGCTGAAGTCGAGTTCCGTCTCATTTCAGCACAACATGCTCTAATAACTGCCAGCTGCAGTTTTTCTTCCAAAGCAGCAGACTCATGACCCCGCCCATCACCTGTCTGTCTGCCCTGATGTTCCTCTCTTCTACCTGTGTGATGATGCCTGACTAACCCTCCGCCTGTCTCCCTGTCTGTCTCTCACCGTGTGCAGATGGATGAGATAAAGCTGAAGGACAGAGCAGTCAGTGTTTTGGATAAAGCTCTGGGGCTGCAGGCTGGCCACGCCCACCGCCTCCAGTTACAGACTCAGGCTGCCGAACAACAAATCGCTGCTCTGAGAGACGCACAGAGGGCGGGGCTAAACCATCCTGCTAACTCCACCCCTAACAATGCTCCTTTCTTTGTAAGCCCCGCCTCTTCCTGCTTTTTTAAAAATGCATGAAAAAAGTCTGGGATTTTATCTTTGCTGCCCCCATGTGGCAACGTTAGAAACATTTTCAGCTCCTGCTGGTTCCCTATCATATATTTGTGAAAGGGCTGGGAGTCATTTTCTGTATTAAATTAAACCAGCATTGTGAGAACCAAAACCATTAAGGGCCTTTGCAACATTATTCCCATATGGAGGAAGAATGTCTCAATCCACTTCATTCAAATTATTTCCTGGAAATTTTAAGCCAGATTCCTTTTTAATTTCACTTTCTGCCAATGAAGTCTGTGGCAGATACAGTCTGTTTTAGTTATAATGGCAGAAGTCCCAACATAAATTCCCCAGAATTAAATATTCAGTTTTATCTTCACTAACTGTATTCATAACCTCTGACCCCAGGACAGTGGTCTGCTGTTCTTCCATCCATCATATATTGAGCCAGTCTCATCTTGGCTTCTTTTCCTCCATTTGGCTTGATCATGTTTAGAAATCTCTCTGGTTGCATTGAAAAATAAAACTTAAGAGATTAAATTCTTTTCAATGCTGCCTTGGAATGCATTTATTAATGGCTTCCTTAAATTTCCAAAGGTATACTGGCTTTGTCTTAATAATGCCCAAGTTGAAGAAGTCTAAAGAAGTCTTGTTTGTCCAAATCATAAAAATCTCTGAGGTAATTCTTGTTGAAAGGTTAGTTTGCAGTAAACAGCCGTAGCTGTGCATCCAGTGTTTGAATTTATGGATAATAATATTCTCAAATTTCTCTTAATTTCCTTTTTTCAAATTTCTCTTGGCTGTGCTGTGGTGGCGCAGGGGTTAAGCACAACCCACATATGGAGGCCTTAGTCCTCAACGTGGCCGTCGCAGGTTTGATTCCTCACCTAGCGACCTTTGCTGCATGTCTTCCTCTTCTCTCATTTCCCACTTTCCTGTCAATTAACTATCAAATAAAGGCCACTAGAGCCAATAAAACCTTTTAAAAAAAAATTCTTGCTGAGTACATCTGGAATCCAATTATTTAATTTATCAACAGATCCTTGCAACTTCTTGTCCTCAAGTATCATTTGAGGAGGTTTATCAGGTTGACTGTGTTCTGGGTCTTTCCCAGTACAGGTCACACCAGTTCACCAGGAACTGGGCAGCTTTGATTGTTTGTTAGAGTGTCTGAAATCTGCTTGCAGGTCAAACACCAGCTGATATCAACTTGTTCAGGTAACATGTTCATCTTAATCATGTCTATTCTCATCTGTAATGGTTATTGTCCATCTGCATAAAGAATACTTTGGTGATAGTTCTTATCAAACAGAGGATAAAATAATTGGTGTGCAGGCCAACCAACACACACAAAACACAGTGTGTGTTTGTGTGTGTGGATCCTAATAAAGTTGTGTGCCTAACTTTATTAGGCGCTGGTCTAATAGAGTTAGACCAGCGCCTTAAATAACCAAGCAATAATAATAAAATGCTTCACCTCCTCATAAGTGAAACCAATCAACGGCGCTCTGTGTGCATCACTCCCTCTAAAAAAATCTCACCTTCAGAAATAAAGGTGTCATGATTTGCGGTGAGTGCTGGTGAGGCAGACGCAGAGGACCCAGATTGAATTGAAGAAAATGATGGTATTTTAATGAAGAAGTAAGCAATACAAAAGTCCAGGCAACACAGATGCGGAAGGCTAATGGCTTGCAACTGGTTCAAACAAACTGACAACAGACTTGACAGAAGACAAAACGGTAGCATAAACCACTAGACGAGGACCCAACAAAGAACAAGGAACACAGGTGGGTTTAAATACACAGGGAGACAATCAGCGGAAACAAGGACCAAGTGAAAATAATCAAGGGGTAGACAGGACAACACAGAGACTCCACAGAACAGAGAAACCTAAATCTAAGTGCTGATTTATTTACCTGTGATCTGTCACAGCATCTTCCAATATAGGGGCATACTTCTGGGGACAAGATGCCCTGGCAACATACCGTTAAAGATCAGGTACCAACTCATCGAAAAGTATTTTACCACAGAACATAAGACCTGTGGCTGCCAAGGGCCAAACCATTCAAACACTCTGATCTTCTGATCTACGTTATTTTCCATCCACTCACTGTTTGCTCTTATCCTCTTCTGTAAAGTTTAAGATCATGTGATGAGCTGATCGCCCAATGAAAGCCACCCTGATCAATAATCTTTCTTTAAATGATAAAAACTAAATATTAATGGTCTGAACAGCTCTGTTTACTGTCTTGTTTGTTCTCTTGAACAGACCTCTGACCCTCTGATCTTGTGTGCAGTCTCAAGACGATCGAGACACTCGCAGGTTTCAGCTGAAGATCGCTGAGCTCAGCGCAGTCGTCAGGAAACTGGAAGATCGAAACTCTCTGCTGTCTGAAGAGCGAAATGAACTGGTAAAGATGTCCTGCCCTCCAGAACACACCCATCTAAAGCAAAGCGCTTTCCCCAACTCATTCCTACTCAGCTTTTTAATATTTTAATTTATTTTAAAATATTTTTGTCCTGTTCAGCTGAAGCGTCTGAGAGAAACAGAGAGTCAGTTTCTTCCCCTTCTGGATAAAAACAAACGTCTGAGCAGGAAAAACGAAGAGCTGGCTCTCGCCCTGCGTCGCCTTGATAACAAACTTCGCTTTGTGACCCAAGAGAACCTGGAGATGGCAACTATGGTAACTATGGTGACCACACACAACACTCATTTTTCCATTTGAACTAATTGAGCAATAATAACATAAAGATGCATCCAGATATCAGCTGACATAGAAAAACACCCGAGTTCAGTTACTGCATCCCACCAGCAGGTGTCAGTATTCATGTAGAACCCAGTAAACCCAAACAGGCAGACACACTTTCAGTTCAGCCTGATAACTGAGCTATGATCCAGTTCTGTTGGTTCTGAACAGTCAACAGAACCGTCGGTACCAGCCTGATCTCTTTGTTTGTCTACAGAGGAGACCCAGTTCCCTCAACGATCTGGACCGGAGTCACTCCTCAAGTTACCATGGCTACCACCAGGATGAGCGTGAGATGGAGTTTCTACGGTTACAAGTGGTGGAGCAGCAACACATCATCGATGACCTTTCTAAGGTACGACAGAAACTACAGCAGTATTACGACTTTGACGGCCATTTTAAATCTCCTCTGTGATTTCAGGCTCTGGAGACGGCAGGTTATGTAAAGAATGTTATTGTAAGTATTGAGCAGCCTCTGTCAGTACCTGTGAGGTACTTTCTGAGTAATCCATGTAACATCAGGAGATGACGATTGTGTACTTATCTGTGATATTCAGTTAGCTGATGAGCTTCAGGTCAGTGAGGATGAATAAAGACGTTTGGTTTGTTCTAGGAGCGAGACTTGTTACTGAGGTACCGACGTCAGGAACCAGTGAGGAGGAGGAGAACCTTCAGAGCCTGCAGGGTGAGAAGCTTCTGGTATCACCAGAACCACCCAGCAGCCAAGCCGTCGTCATTACGCCAACATGAGTATCGGAACCACAAAACCTTGTATTACTAATATTTGTACTTGTGCTGCAGATAGCTGTGCTCCGACAGATACCTGTACTACACCGTGTGTACTCCAACTGAACCAGTCGTTTATCTGATAGAACTACTACAAATAGTTCAGTAGAAATACTCTGAATAGTTCAGAGATCCAGTTTCAAAGCCTTCAAGTTGTTGGTTCTGAATGATGTTCTGGTTCTGGTCTTCGTTTCAGGGCGATGTCCAAAACAGCGACAAACCGTCCTCTAGTAAAAGTAGTAGTACTCCATTGTATTTATACTTAAGTAGAAGTAAAAAGTAGTCTTCTTAAACTGGTTCAAGAGTGAAAAAGTATGTGCTAAAATACTAAAGTACTGAGGAACTGGCCAGAATATCAAATATTTAAAAATGATGGAATTAGTCAGAAATATAAAGTTATCTGCAAATTCAAAATAAAAATGTAAGTAGTTAGTACCCAGAACTCCCAGATCATGATTTCAACAACTCCTCTGTTGTTTCTGAGGACTTGTTGACCTGGATGATGACATGCGTCATGTGTTTGTCTGCAGGTCATAGAGACATTTTATGGTTATGATGAAGAGGCATCGATGGATTCTGACGGATCGTCTTTGTCCTTCCACACTGACAGAACTCCAGATACGGAACCTGATGAGGTAAAAATTAAGAACTTAAACCAGCCCCATCTTAACGACCTCGGGCTCAACAACTTCAGGTCCCGGGAGTAAGAACAAGAAGCAGATTTAAATGTTGGAACTGGTCTGACTGGTTTTGCCGACTGACTGCTGGTTTCAGACTTGTGTTCGTGAGGAGGCAGAGCTTCGCTACCGCCAGCTTACACAGGAGTACCAAGCGCTGCAGCGAGCGTACGCACTGCTGGCCGAGACATGCGGAGGAAACTACGACGCTGAGAAGGAGATCAAGGTAGATGGCCTCTGAGCAAGGCAGCAGTAGAGTGGTGAATTCTCGCTGATCATGCTAAGGATGATGGTTCTGTCTCATGTCTTTCAGACCAGAGAACAGCTGCTGAATGAAATCAGTCGATATCAGAGCAGAGTGGCAGATCTGGAGTCAGCGCTGAAGCATCAAGGATTGGTAAAAAAACAACAAAAACAAAAAAAAACCTGCAAATTGAAGAAACTCAGACGTAGATGAGATCATTCAGAAAGGCTGAGCCTAATCAACAGGTGGGGGAGGGGCAGCCTTCAGTTTATTTTTTTAAAGGTTTTATTGGCCTTTATTTGAGAATTGAAAGAGGGGAAGGACATGCGGCAAAGGTCGTCAGGAAGGGACTCAAACCTGTGACATCCGTGTTTCGGTCTAAGGCCGTACTTTACCCCTGCGCCACCCCCAGTTTATTTCTGTATTTTTATTGGCTATCAGAGATCACCTGGCTGACAGAACATC
This sequence comes from Poecilia mexicana, assembly GCF_051168715.1. NCBI lineage: Eukaryota > Metazoa > Chordata > Actinopteri > Cyprinodontiformes > Poeciliidae > Poecilia > Poecilia mexicana. Next base: position 91,131 of record NW_028263388.1, read on the forward strand.
CCAATCCTTCCTCCTTCCTGTCCTTCAGATGCGCATTCATGTTAAGTACGTCCCAATTCTTCCACTTCTGGCCTTAGCCACGCCCCTTTTGGGTCCTATTTCCGCCCTTTCTGCCTAACCCTGACCCCAACATGTCATAAGAAAACAGATTTGAACAGCCAAATATCTTCAGCAATGACTCTGGAAAGCAAAAACATCTCCAATGTACGTTTAAAGTCAATTTTTTGTTGTATTTGTACGTTTCAGCAGTAAATGCCTAAACAGTGACCGATCCGCAATTTTGGACCTCGAAGTTGTGGTGCAGAGGCAACCTGTCCTAATTCTCACATTTTTGCACGTTTGTAACCTGAACACTTGAACCCTTGTTCACTTTGACTGGACACTTCATGGAGGGGCCGGGGACCTTTATGTTGATGTTTTGTTTTCATGACTTCTCAGATCGGACCAATCAGGGCCAGGTACTCATCATCTCGTTTTGGTATGTGATTAAGAGACCCCCTTGCTCCCTCCAAGGGGGTTGATCCTATCCCAGCAGGAATTTGCCTTGCACAGGTTAAAGGTCAATCCCCAAACTCAAAAATTCTTCCTCTTTCAAAAATAGAAAGAAATGTTGGTTATTTTCCTAGGAAGTGTCAGAGTTCAGCATTATCTTTAAAGGGGGGGTATTATGCAAAATTCACATTTTGCAAATTTTTCTGGTTCTGGACCTCTTTTGGGTCTCAACTGCTATAAAAACTGCCCGAGCAAATGGAGCAGACTAAAATCTCATCTACGAATGATTTACACAAAATATGTAATGAACATATTCTGTGTAGCTTGGTGTGTAAACTGGTGGAACATGGTGAAAGGTGTCTGAGTTGTGTCATGTCTCTGCTCTCAGGACATGAAGTGGGTGGAGGAGAAGCAGGCACTGTATCAGAGGAACCAGGAGCTGGTGGAGAAGGTGAAACACTTCATTTAAACTCCTGTGACTTTGAGGAGGTTCTGAACCATCAACAGCTTCTTGGTTTCTTCAGGGTTAACTAACCTCAACAGTGGAGATCTTGGAGTTATTAAGGTGGTTCTGGACTGGGAGTCAGCCTTCTGACCAACTCTTGTCAGATTGGTGGCACCAGATGTTCAGTGTGGGTCACAGGTCAAGAAGACACCAGAATCTGATGTCAATAAATGTGTTTTATTCACATCTTTAAAATAGTAACAGTAGAATGGGTTGATTCAGATGTGTGCGGGTACTGAAGCCCAAACTATGATCCCAGTGTTGATCCTGATTGTTGTCGCCGCTCAGGTGGTGCAAATGGAAGGTGAGGCGCTGCGACTGAACGACGACATTCAGGACATCAGAGACCAAAATGAGTTGCTGGAGTTCAGGATCTTGGAGTTGGAGGTACTGTTGGCTTTGGGAGCAATGGTTGTATTGCAATTACTGATTAATCAATAACTTTCATTGTCATTATCTCTATTCCCATGGGAAAAGGAGAGGGAGCGCCGTTCACCCGGTATTAACTTCAAACAACTGCACTTCCCAGAAGGTCTCAGTCCCCTTCAGATCTACTGTGAGGCTGAAGGGGTCACTGTGAGTAGCACCTGGTCTCACCTGCAGACTAACCTGCACTCACCAAGCACTCGGAGTAGTCCTGAAGTTTTTTGCTCATGCAGAAACACCACAACATTCATGTGAAAACATTCTGTGGCTCATTATGAACATGTGAAAAACTGACCGATGGGATAACTCTTGTCCCAACAGGACATTGTCATCACTGAGTTGTTGAAGAAGTTGGACATCCTGGGGGATAACGCCGTAAGTGTATGTTGAATTTATCTTGTACATGTATGTGCTAAATAAAACCATCAGATCTGTGTGTGCTGTGGAACCACCCATGTTTAACTCTTTATAACTGTCTAATGCATTAAGTAAAACTACATGCTTGTTACCTTATGCTACATCACTGATGACAAAATGAAAAGAAATAATTCCACTGATCTCAGAACCAGTTCTGGGGACTCTGGTCTGTCTCACTGGTTACTGGTTTGTTGGAGGCTCCCAGTTGGTCGCTGTGATCACCAGATGGAAGAAGCTGGTTTTGTCTCCTTTGGTTCTGAAGGACTGAAAGTTTCAGTTTTATTGCTCATACTACATCACATCCTCCATTCCGTGGCTTTCAGGGTCTGGACATCCTTGAATCTCATAAAGGACCAAATTTAAAAACACAGAGCACATACCAAAAAGCATTGTTGTGCTTTATTGTAAGTATTCCAACAGTAAGTCCACAGCATAAACCCCACCACCATGACTTCGTCAAAAGAAAACAAAAACCAATGTGTGCCTTTGTGGCGCAGCAGGAGAGTGACTGCATGTCCTTGCAGCTCTTGTGTTTCTGCTCTACAATCACATCATGTTAGATTTTCTTCTCAGGGAGAGAAGTCAGTTCAGAGTGCAGGACAACCAGCAGAACCGAGCTGCTTCCTCCACAGAACCAGGCCTATAGACTCAACTGGTGCAGAATGATCTGTATCATTTAACATTTTAACATGAAATAACCTTTATTCTACTGTTATATTCCAATTCAATTGGCCGTGGCCTGGCTAAACACCCAAGGTTTCAGGATCATAATGTCCCTACTGGACAACTGGGTCAACCAGTCACGAGTGACTGAGCCACTGGTCCATTCTGCCTTGGTTTGGTCCTCATTGTTCATTGAAACAAGGACAAGCTTATAATTATCTTCTGAAATCTAAAACTGTGTGCAGTTACCCTCAATCAGCATCCAGTCAGCTCAGAAATGTTCACATTAGAGCTTTTTACATCACATCCTCCATTCTTTCCAGAGATAATCGAAGCTCAAGTTCTTCACACACTTTAAGATCCAACATGTCTGTTTCCTGTCTAGTTGTTTCTCACAAAGACAATGTGTTCACTGAAACCATCAGCAACTTAAAATTGATTCAGCTTGGACCTTCACCCAGCTGAACCAGTGAACCAATCAGCAGCTGGCCACAGGAAGGACTGAGGAGAACCAGTGAAACCGTCTTTGGAGACCATCCTTAGAACTCGGTGTAAGGCAGCTACAGGCCCTAAACCCAATCTGAACAGACCCAACTTTAGCTGAAGGGCCTTTCACATGAGTCTTCCCTCTGTTTCTGTTGATACTCAGGTGAAAATATGTGCTTATGATCTAACCTGCAAGTTTTTTCTTGTAGAATTTGTCCAATGAGGAGCAGGTGACTGTGATCCATGCAAGGACGGTGCTCACTCTGGCAGAAAAGGTGAGAAACATCTGGTCTAAAGGCTCCAACTTCAACTGATTTTAACATTTCAAGCAAGAGAAATGTTTGGTTTCAATATATTTACTTGAATATCAAATGAAAAATGAAATGACTGTTAAAGGTAACAATGGTACTTGTTGGTTGGAGGAAAGCTGGGAAGCTGCCGTGTTTCAGAGGCAATGACCTCATCTACATGTGTCATCTAGATCAGTGGCCCTCAGCCCCCCGGCCCTGCATCTTCAACATGTGTCTCTGTTCCAGAACAAATCATTTCAGGACTTCCTCTGCAGCCATCAATGCTGCAGAGGCCCCTTAACCACCAACTCATACAGGTCAGGTGTGTTTGTCAGAAGCACTAAAACATGCAGGGCAGTCTGGAACACTGAGAAACACTGATCTAGATCACTGAATCCAGATTCAAACCACTGTGGAAACAAGCCTAGTTTAGTTTTGTAGAGCTTTTCTTGTCCTCTAGAGGAGAAGCAGCGGCTGCACAGTTCAGAACCACCTGACTGCCTGTCTGCTCTTCCAGTGGCTGGAGTCCATCGAAGTGACCAAGTCGGCTCTGCAGCAGAAAATGTTGGACATCGAGAACGAGAAGGTAAAGATGACCTTTCTACTGTCAGACCAGCTCTATAACCTGACAAAGATGTTAATAAATGATGTCTCCATGACGACAGTCAACCTGCTGCTGATGTTCTGGCAACAGAAAACTTTTCTATTGGACTCTTTATGATGGTTGAAGCATTAATGCAGAGGATCTGATTTTATCCAACGAATCATCACAACATGAAGCTTCAGTTCAGTGTGAACTCCTGGTTTGAAGCAATATCTCAGCAGAACCTGATAAAAGGTTAAAGGTCAGTGTGAGTGAGGGTTGCAGCTCCCAGATGAAATCATCTTTCAACAGGAAGTAAAACTGTCTGACCAACATTTCTCTGTTTTTAAAAAATTATAAATGAAATCTAGTGACATCAGCAGAATAACTGATCACAAACCAGATTTTCAGACAGTTTAATAATTGTTTTAAGCAAGAAGATCTGAAGGTTTTAATGACTGACATGAACTTCAAGACCATCAATAAGTGAATGACTGCAGTCACATCTGCCACAAACCGATTCACAGTGTTTGAAGATATTTCTATCATCAGAATGATTTCTATCAGCTCAAATTCATCATATTTTGTCTGATTTGTCTCCAGGATCTCTTCAGAAAACAGAAAGGTTACCTGGATGAGGAGCTGGACTTCAGGAAGCAGTCCATGGATCAGGCCCATAAGGTCAGTCCAACCACATCATTTACTGTGTTTAGAAACAATATAGAAATAAGAACATATCCAACAACCCTCCTCTTTGAATTATTGTGCTATGCTAATAAGCTACTTTGCCTCAAAGTGCTTTACATGATTAGAAAGAAATAAAACAAGCAGAAAAAACATTATATTGAATTGGAAAAGTAGGAAAACAATGATCAATTGATAAACACTTTCGATGTTCCAGTTATTACTGGTCAAAAGAAGCTCTAACTAATTAGTTTTTAGTCTGGATTTAAAGGAACTCAGTGTTTCGGCTGTTTTTCAGTTTTGTGGTGAATAAAAGCTGAAAGCTACTTCTCCATGTTTGGTTCTGGTTCTGGATAAAGAGCAGAACCAGAACCAGCAGGTTGGTCCACCAGCAGATCTTTAATCCGTTAGTGATTTATGAACTAGCAGCAGTTTAAAGTCTCAGTGATGGAATGTAGATCTGGGTGATGTAGAACCAGGTGGTGTAGAACTGGGTTCAATGCCCACTTTGGAACCAGCTTTATGTGGCTCTGAAGGTTCAGGTCAAAGGTCATCACTACATCATGATAAAGAAACATTATCCTCCAAACTGTTAACAAGATGGAGTTTCTCCTGCAGTCTTTGGTTCCAGGGAGACCAAAACTAAAAGGACATTTCTACCATCTGTGTTTGACTCAGAGGATCTTGGAGCTGGAGGCCATGTTGTTCGAGGCTCTGCAGCAGGAAGAGGCTTCCAGGACTCCTGGACTAATGAAGGGAGAGGGTCGACTGTCTGACATGTTAACAGAAGGAGAGAAAGAGGAGCTGAGGAGAGCCATGGATCAGTGGAAACGATGTGTAATGTGTGAACTAAGAGAAAGAGATGCCCAGATCCTCCGAGACAGGATGGAACTGCTTCAGCTCACACAGCAGGTGAGCAGCTTCATATATTATAGATACATTAGTTTTAGTCACAGTCTGGTTCATAATCCACAAAGAATTCCACTTTTGCCCAATTACTATTCATTTCAAAAGAATTAGGGCCATGTCAAGTAGTAAAAAGCTCCAGATGACATCAAGTTTTCCCCTCAGTATGAAACCTAACAGCTAAGGACAAATCTCCTCCATGGTGTAACGTGTGATTGTAATTATTATTATTAGCCATAGTTCATTTGGGCTATGAAAACCACAAAGCAAAATAAAAAAAATTACCCCAGCGAAGAAAACCCTGAGAACAGCTCCACTCTGAAAACCTCCATCAGTCCTGGTGTGCAGCTGCTCCTCTGGCTCTCAGCAGGATGAGTGAAGCTGATGCAGAGCCGCTGGTTCACATCCAGCTTCCTGGTTCTTTCTGCCGCTGTGTTAAAGGATCATGGATCAGCTCTGGCACTCTGTTCTTCTGGGAACCAGCAACTTAACCAAAATTATTTGTTCATTTATTCTTTAATTATCAGAGTAGGAATGAGGGTTTACACACACGTCCAAACTCGGCATCAGTGATTACAAGGTTTACCAACAGTGAGATTAATATCAGTGAAAGGATTGAAAGTAGAGCAGAATGAACATGGAACCTTGTAATATGTTTGTGCTGGACAGAGGAACAAGGAGCTGGAGGAATGTATAGAAGCACAGAAACGACAGATCAAAGAGCTAGAGGAGAAGGTAAGAACAACCAGAAAATCTTCAATCTATTCCTACTGCGAGCTCCACTGATTCTTTTCTTTTTTCCAGTTTCTGTTTCTATTTCTATTCTTCTCTTTGGCCTTCATCCTCTGGTCCTGAATGCAGCAGGTGAGTCACACATCACACAAGTGTAGTCCAGGTTCAGGAGTACTGGCTCAAACATGTTCATCCAAGATATCAGGGTCTTTTGAGGTAACCCAGGTTGACTCAGGCAGTGAAAGCATCGCCAGGGTTTACCCAGGTAACCGTAGAGAGGATTAGGTTTCCAGTGTTGCATCAACTAGTTGATTCTTTACTCTGCAATGACTTTTTACTGGGCCAGTCCACTGGTTGCAATCACGTGACAAAACTGATTTTTCAAAGAAAATGAAACAAAGTGAACTAGGTGAATTCGTCAGATAGTTCAAGTTGTATAAAGATGTAAATAATTTACCAAAGAGAAACTGAAAATTCCAGTAAGGGAATAGAGGCGCTGCGCGGTGGCGCAGCGGTTAGCGCGGCGCCCCGCATAGACAGACCGGGTATCTGGAGTCCGACTCCCGTCCTCTGTTCGCTGGGCCCAGGCCTCTGTCGGATTGCTGTCAAATAAAGGCAACTAGTGCCAGAAACATTTTACTAAAAGTCTACCGGAGTAATGTGGGGCAACGCGGCATGATGATCAGCGTCGCTCTGCGTGTTGAAGCTTCCAACCTGGCAGCTTTACGCTCTTCTAAAATACGTCTAACGTCTGGAAACAAAGTCCAAGCTTCACTCTGAGGGTCTGATAGAGGCGATCTCTGCCGCCGTCTGCATGTGGGTCAGAGAGCCGCTGCTGATCGGCGGAGCAGCAGGAGGCGGCGCTGGGTTCAGCTGTAACCAAACGGATCCGGTCATGATTAGTCTGGTTGGTGATGTTCCACTGTGGTCTAAAGAGGTTTAATAAAAAGATTCCTATTAGGTCTTGTTGGAGGTGTGAGAGGAACCACCAGGACCCTGAACACCTCAGCAGACCAACTTTCCAAACGTTTAGAGATCAGAAACTCAACACAATTTAATTCATCTGTCAAAGCTCATCTTCTTCTGTTTCAGTTATGACATGAATGACTTATATAATTTAGTGAATGGTAAATGGATTGAACTTATATAGCGCTTTTCCAGTCATTTTGACCACTCAAAGCGCTTTACACTAGAGCAGGGGAGCCCAAAGTGGGTCCTGGAAGCCCGGCATCCTGCATGTTTTAGTTCTCTCCCTGGTTTAACGCACCTGGATCAAATGATGGCTTGTTAGAAGGCCTAAGAGGAACATTGACAAGCTGAAAAGGTTGTTACTGCCATCAGGGAGAGAACTAAAGCTTGCTTGAAATAGAGGAAATAAAAAATTAAATCCACCTGCTACTAGTACCACCTACTGGTTTGTGTGGTCCCTCAAACTGTGGCCTCAGTTGGTTTTAGATGCTCAGATAGATTCTGTAGTCTGGGCTAATCATTGGGTCCATCATCATTCAGTCTGTCAGTGGGAACTTTAAGTGTTTTCAGAATCTGAGTCAATCTGTTCCCGGGGTTTCCTCAGGTGTTTGGTATCTTGCTCCTTTTCACAGCAGAGTTTCTGAGCCCTTGTTTCTCTTTCTCAGCCCACCAGAGGCCACCATGTGGACACTCAGCAGTGCTGGCTCAGTTTGGACCAGAACCGGGAAACTGTAGGACTTTGCAGCTCTGAAACCAGTGGCAACAAAGCACAACTCAACCCTTCTTGTTGTCAGCTGGCCTCTACTTTGTAACTGCCACTGTCAGGACTGCCTCAGAGATTGAGTGGTTTCCATGGAAACAAAGCTGAGTTCAGGCCAGTGATGCTCCAAATGAGACAAAAACACCTGGGTTTCAGCTGAATGACACCTGCATACTGGTTGTAGAGTCACTGAGGCGGAATGCAATACCATCCATCTCAGAGCCGAATGCTGAACCCAGAAACGTCTTTACCACACTAAGAGGTCTGCTGAACAGAACCAGGAAGTCCAACTGAAACCCGGTTCAGACACAAACCTGCTGCGTCGTTAGGAGGCAGAGGTCAGGAGATGAAGGTGGGGAAATGGAAAGCATTCAACTCAAGTGTGAGTTGACTAAAGTCCCGGCTGAGGCCATGAAACGACTATCTGCAGACATGAGAGAGTTTGTGATGACCTTCAGAGTTCGGGTCATCCGATGCCTGAAAGCTTTTCAGAAATGCATGTTTGAACGCAACATGCATGCGTCTCCCCACATGGTGGCAGGTCTTGTCTAGACCCGAAGCAAAACCTTCCTGCCAGAGGACGCCGAGTTTCTTCACCAGGTGCTGGAGGTGGATCCAACCTCCTCCGTGTTCATAAGGAGATCCGACTCCAAGTGGAAACTTTTAAAACCCAAACAGTGTTTACTTCATGGAAAAATGTTCCTGGTTTTATTCCTGTTACTGATGATGGATGGTAACTTTACTGCTTTCAGCTGATTTAATAAAACAGATGAAGTTTTTATTCTGCTACTGGAGATAATCTCATTAATCTGAAATACAAAAATGATTGAATATTTTGTACTTTTAAGTCAAATTTTAATTTTTTTAAATTAAAGTCATCCTTCAGATCAGCTTTAAGTTTGAAGTGAGCTCTGCAGTTCGTGGTCATCATCAGTCAAAGTGTAGAAAGAGCACAACTCTGTGTGGATCCCACTCATCTTCAGTTCCAGCATTCTGGACTTTTATGATCTCAGATTCTATTTTTCTAGCCCTGCTGTGAAACTCTGACATCATCACTGAGATTAAAATGTTGCACATGAGACCCGAGGCGTTTGTGTTGTGTTTTTGATGATGGGAAACACTGACAGGGTCCAACGTTCAGATTTAAGGCCAGAGCAGCTAAACCTGAAACCCCAGGAGACGGTCCAGACCGGCAGCTTTGACCCGGGTTGCTGGATCGCCTCAGAGACCAAACTAACAAAGGACTCATTTGCTCCATTCAGACGCAAGAAAAAACAGAAAGCCAGAGAAAGCTTCAGAGCTGTTTCCCTATAAAGCAGCTCTTAGGTTAATAATGAAGTTCTGCTGCAGCCGGGTTCTGTCACAGGAGCTTCAGCTAACTGGGTCGGAACACACAAGAATATGTTTACAGGACGCCTTGATCTCTGGAAATTTGTTCATTTTAAAGAGAAAATTACCAAATAGTTTAATATTTTTCTATATGAGATTCAGGCCAGAGCTGCTGGAGCGTGGCCTCGGTCCAGGTTTCCATCTGGACCAGACTCCGGGCCGAAGGAGGGCGAGTCCAGATCATCCGGCCCGGCTGGGCTTCATGAGAAACTGTTTCCATAGAATCAGGGCCAAGAGTCAGGATTCATCCAGCTTCATGTAGGTCACAAACAGGTTCAGGTCCCAGAAATGCTGCAGATCAAAATCAGAGCTGGACTGGATCCTGCAAATAAATCAGATCAGTTCATTTCTACAGGCTCTTTACCAACAGAACATTCCGACACAATCGATTCGACTGATCTGAGTTTATCAACGGATAAAGTTCAGTTCATGATTCAAACTAGCTTAAGCATTTCTATGGAAACCCTGCAAAGGATCCTGACCTACAGCACCACCTTCTGACCAGCAGGGGGCGACAGTAGAGAGAGAAAAAAAAACTCCCCTTTAACATGAAAAGATCTCCAACAGAATCTGTACTTGGCTCAGAACCAGGAGTCACCTGCCCCCTTGGAACCGTCCAGAACCATCCAGAACTAGCCAGGATTATCCGGAACCATCCAGAACTATCTGGAACCATCCGGAACCACACAGAACCATCCAGGACTATCAAGGATTATCCAGAACTATATCCAGAAGTATCCGGAACCACACAGAGCAGAGACAGGAGCCCAAAGCCTTTTTTTTTTTTTTTTATTAGGCATTTTGAGATTTATACAAACATATAAACATTAAAAATAAAATATATATAAACAAAAAAAAAAAAAAAAAAAAACCTTACACAGCACAGAATCAGAAGAGAAAATTTGGAGGCATGTAAATAAGTCACAGCATTCTCTTGACAGGCACCAGTTGAGCTACAGACTCAATGACATGTCATTTAGGTTCACTTTACTGGTTTGTTAATTTTGAAATAATTAAGAACATGTTCCCATCTTCTTTTAAAGGTATAAAATTTTCCATCCAGAGTATCTCAATCTTTCTAATACAATCACTTCAGAAAATAGGTTTTTCCATAGCTGGATCGATGGGGCATCACAACCTATCCATTTAACCATTATTACCTTTCTGGCCAACATTAATAAGAGTTGCACAGTCTCTTTGTGAGTACCCAGGTGAGTGGGTATGAGTCCAAGTAGACAAAGCACTGGACCAGGATGCACTGTTTGTCCTATAGCAGAGCTGATTTCATGACACACTGCCTGCCAGAATGCCTCTATAATTTTACATTCCCATAGGCAGTGAATTCTAGTTCCTGTAGCTACTTTACATTTAGGACAGTTTGGAGAGCTTCCTGGTGTGTACTTGCTATATATATATGGAGATATGTATACATATTATATTGCATTTCTTTATATCGGTTGCATACTGAGATTCTGGAAGGCAGAGTCAAGATGTCTTCCCATGCTTCTGAATCAATTGTGCTTTTCAGAGTTCTGTTCCAGGTTGATCGTAAATTCTCCAAGTTATCTTTCCTTGGCGTTTGTAACTCGGCATAGAATCTTGACACAAATCTCCCACGTTTATGACAATCAAGAATAGCTTTATCAAGTAAATAACAATCCACCTCTAATGAGTCAGTTTTTGCCTTAACATAATGCCTTAGTTGAAGGTATTTATAGAAGTCCCTGGAAGCAATACCATATTGGGTTCTTAATTCTTCAAATGTCTTGAATTTTCCGCTATGCCACAGATCATGCATCCTAGCAATGCCAGCATCCCGCCATGACCTAAGATCAGGACCAGCGCCCTCTACTGTCAAATCCGGGTTGTCTACCAGTGTTGTCAGACATGAAAAGTTTTTATTCTGTCCAAACATTTTCTTCAGAATATTCCATGCTTTAATGGTATTAGTAATTAGAAAATTATCTTTAGCCATGGCTGGGAGTTCTCGTTGTTGTTTATTTAACAGATTTATTGGGTGGTAGGGTTTACAAACACTTTCTTCAATCCTTAGCCATGCATTAGCATGCTTTTGGGTAGCCCACATTGAAATAATTCTTGCATGTAAAGACAATATATAGTTCTCAATCTTGGGCAGAGCCCATCCACCCAAGGCTCTGGGAAGTTGTAGAACTTCAGTTTTAATTTTAGGTTTCCTGCCCGCCCAAATAAATTCTGATATTGCTTTATTTATTCCAGCTAAGTCTTTAGAGTCAATAAAGAGAAACAGCATAGACACTGGATAAATTAACTGAGGGAGGATTATCATCTTAACCAGGTTAACTCTTCCCAGAAAGGATATGGGAAGCCTCTTCCATCTCACCAATCTGTCCTTTATATGGGAGATTGTAGGACTGATGTTTTCGGGATACAGTTGATTAGTTTTAGATGTCATGCGTATTCCCAGATACTTTAACCCCGTAGGAGCCCATCGAAATGGTTTGATGAATGCTGGCTCTCCCCGGTCACAGAAACCCAAAGGCATAATTTCAGATTTTTCGTAATTGACCTTATACCCAGATATTTTACTAAATTTACTGACGCAGCCAATTAGGGCTGGGATAGATTTTACAGGGTCTGTCAATGTTAAAATGATATCATCAGCGTATAATAATATTTTGTACACTTTTGTTCCTATTAAAATACCTTTGATATCTTTACTTTGTCTAATTGCAATTGCAAGCGGCTCTATAGCCAGGGAGAACAGCAGTGGAGAGAGAGGACTTCCCTGTGCTGTCCCCCTTCCCAGCCCAAATGGTGCAGACAGGAGGCCGTTTGTCAAGACAGATGCTGAAGGATTCCTATAAAGAAGTTTTACCCAGTTTATAAAATTTTGCCCAAGTCCAAATCTTCTAAGCACTTCAAACATGTATTCCCATTCGACACGGTCAAAGGCTTTTTCCGCATCCATTGAGACAATGATGCCTGGGGTTTGTGTCTGATTAAGGTGTTGAATAATATTAATAAGTCGTCTAGTGTTATTTGATGAAAGACGTTCCTTAATAAAGCCGGTTTGGTCTATATTGACTATGTTAGAAACTACCTTTTCCAGTCTAGTAGCCAAAATCTTAGATAAAATCTTCACATCCACACCAAGTAAGCTAATGGGTCGATATGACGAACATTGTTCTGGGTCTTTGTCTTTTTTAGGAATTACAATATTTGCTATATACATGGTATCAGGTAGTTTAGATTCTTCTAGAGATTTATTAAAGACTCGTTGTAATAATGTGCTAATCTTACCTTTTAAAGTTTTAAAAAATTCGACAGGATAACCATCAGCACCTGGGCATTTGCCAGATTGAAGTGAAGAGATAGCCTTTTCGATTTCTAGAGTTGTTACGGGTCCTTCTAATAAGTTTGCCTGTTCTAGTGACAATTGTGGTATATTTAAGTTATCCAGCCATACATGTTCTAATGTGTCCGTCTTTGCTTCAGAGCAGTACAATTTTTCATAAAACCGTTTAAAACATTCATTGATATGCTTATTATCCATATGACGATGGCCCTCTTCGTCCTGAATTGAGGATATAAAGTTTGTGCCAGGGGACTTGTTTACTAGTTTTGTCAAGAGTTTGTTTGGTTTATTGCCGTGTTCAAAGAATCTTTGCTGTGCGAATAATATATCCTTTTCAGCTTTCTTTGTTATAATATCAGATAATGAGGCCCGAGCTGCTTTAAGTTCCCCCAGGATTTTAACTGATTTTGTGATGATATAGTCGTTTTCAAGTCTTTTAATTTGATTTTCAATTTTATTTTGTTCTGCTAATCTTTCTTTCCTCTTACAGCTAGAGTATGATATTATTATCCCTCGCATACATGCCTTATAAGCATCCCACACCAGTCTGGGGTCAGAGTTATTGTCATTGAATTGTAAATAAAAATCTGTCTGCTCTTCTAGTAATTTAGTAAAATCTTCGTTTAACAGCAGCAATCTATTCAGCCTCCATGAAGCTGAGCGGGCCAGTTTTCTGGGCGGTTGCATCGCTAGCGTTACAGGAGCATGGTCAGAGAGGGAAATTGTTCCTATCTCTGATTTCTCTACAGAATGTACCAAATGATTGGACATAAACAAATAGTCGATGCGCGTCATTGTTGAATGTGGCAATGAGTGAAAGGTAAAAATTTTTGTTGAGGGGTTGAGATGCCTCCATATGTCCGTTAAATCCAGTTCTTCTAAAATATTTTTCACTGCCCTAGAGTTCTTAGACTGAGTGTTTTGGGGAGGACTCCTGTCCATGAGAGGGCATAGAGAGCAATTAAAGTCACCTCCGATAAGTATGTTTGGGCAGTCCATTTCAGCAGTTTGGTTAAGAAGCGCTGCAAAGAAATCCTCATCATATACATTTGGGCTGTATACACTACCGAGCAAAAAGCTCTCTCCATAAAGAACACCCTTAATCAATATGATTCTACCTTCCGTGTCTCTAAATGTGTCTAGAGCTGTAAAAGGGAGATTTTTATGTATTAAAATTATAACCCCTCTTTAGTTTGTTGAATATGATGAGAAATGAACTTGCCCCACCCATTCTCTTAAATATTTTTTATGTTCATCGTCAGTAAGATGAGTTTCTTGTAAAAATGCTACTTGGGTTCCGTACTTCTTTAAACTATTTAGGATAGCCTTCCTTTTTATTACGTTATTAGAACCTTTTACATTCCATGTGCAAACCTTAATGCTCATCTTCAGAGTATTTCAATATGTTGCTTGACGCTGTCTTTTAAAAATATGCAGATAAGATTCAAATTTAAGTTTAACCTGCAAACTGCCTGCCTCAGATTGTGCTTTGTGCTGATAGACCAACAAAAAGGTTCCAAGCAAAAACCCAAAACAAAGCTTGGACCATCCTCTAACGAGGGAACAATAACTGTAGCAAGCTACATAACAAGATAACAATAATAAGCTCGTCATACCCTAATTCCTAGGTATAACAGGTGGGGGCCCAGTGATAAAACACAATCAGAAAAAAAAAGAAATTGCAGTGTTACAGCCCTCTCTGGGTCTGAATATCAAGCCACCGTGGATAAACACTTGCTGGGTGTAATAATGTTTTACCTCAACACTTTATCCCTTATTTATAAAACAGTGTAAACAAACTGAATTACAGTAGTGAATGTTGTTATGGTACCTGTTTTCTTTTTGTATATTCACCGTTGTTTTACTCTCATATTGCTCAGTCGTTTATGCACACACGGACGTGTGGAGAGATTCCTGTGAAGTCATTTAGGAAGTGTCTTCACGAATTCGTTAACTTCTTTCATGTTGGAGAGAGATGATGTCGTCCCATTTTGGTTGAAGATCTTGATCACGGTGGGGAACAGGAATGCGTATTTGACACCGGCCTCTCGCAGCTGTCGCCGAGCGTCTGCGGACTCCTGTCTCTTTCTAACCACCTCTGCGGAGAAATCCTGGTAAAAGGAGACTCTGCGATCTTCCACTTGAATTATCCCCTTGATCCTTGCAGCGCTGAGGATCCTTTGTTTATCGATGTAGTTGTGGAGCCTCACCAGGACTGCTCGCGGATGGTTTCGGTCATTTCGCCCCGCCGGAGGTCCGGTGCGGTGGGCTCTTTCAATTTCTATCCGTGTCTGCTGCAGTCCCAGGACTTTTGGAATCCACGCCCCGAAAAAAGCCACCGGTTCACTGCCTTCGATGCCTTCCTTTAGTCCCATAATCTTAATGTTTTGGCGCCTGCTCTGGTTTTCAAAGCTGTCCAGCCTTTCCAGGGCCCTTCTAATCTTTCCCTCCATACTGTCCAGTCTGGGCGCGCTTCTTGTTGACTCGTCCTCCAGATCAGAAATGCGCTGTTCAGCCGCAGATATTCGCTGCGTCATTCTGTCGAGTTTCTCCGAGAGTTCAGATACTGGTTTAAGAATTGCAGCTACTTTTCTGTCCAATATTCTTGGAGACCCGTTCCACTATGGTATCTTCTTTTAGAGTGTTAGCTTCCTCCACGTTACTCACAGTGCACTCCTCCATGTCAGTCCAAGCAGCGTCTTCGTCATTTTGGCTAGCTGCGGGTGTGCTAACGTTAGCACCAGCTTTCCGTCCTCCTTTCTTCTTTTTGCTCGGTGCAGCAGGCCCAAAAAAGTTTTCCAGAGACATGTCAAAGCTTACCACGGCTTCTGTTTCAGTTCACACGGTGGGGGATTGTCTTAAATGTTAGTTTTATTTCGACCCAGAGAGGAGACGAGGAACACACGTCTATTCAGCAGCGTGCATCACGTGATTCCCCCCAAAGCCTTTTTTAAACTGGAGAGTCGGGTCGAGTCCAGTTGGGCCGAGCCTCAAACCCGGCGTCTTTGGATAAGCCCTCAGGGCCCGGTCCAAACCCAGTCCGGAACCCTGTGGGTCCATTCAGGCCGGGCGGTACAGGTGTGAAGTCAGCTGTTGATTGGCTAATTGACAGTGGGGGCGGAGTCAAAGACAAGCCCAGATCTCCAATAGTTGATGTTCTGTTTGGCCCGATGTGCTGACCCAATTTGAATCTGGAACTAGAAAAAAGAGGAAGAACCAGGAATTGCTGACCAGAGAAAAAATGCTCCACAACAACTAACAGCTTCTTTAACAATCTTTCCAGATTGGACCAGAACCAACCAGCTTCCTACCAACAGCACTACAGCTCTGTGGTTCTGAGGAGCTATTCCAGGACCGCTTCAGTGACACAGTTGCAGTTCAGTCCTAAACCCAGTCATCCCATTAAACCCAATGTGCAGTGATCCGGGTCAGGCTGGGATCTAAGGAGAGTTGACAGAAAAGGAGCTCCAGGTCAGGCTCCTCATCTCTGGCCCGGTTCATCGTCTTTATGAGGTCCAGTAGCTTCACAAACAACGCTGCGTCTGATTTACATCAGTAGGTCTGGTTTCCTCTCACACACTCCTCACACACACTCCAGAGAGTGTGAACCAGGTTTTTATATCCTTGTGGGGACATTTTGGTCCCCATAAGGGGAAACACTGTTTTTGGGTTAGACTGTAGAAAATGAATGGAAATCAGTGTGAAGTCCCTACAAGGCACAAAAAACATGGCTGTGAATGTGTGCGTGCGTATGCACGTGTGTGTGTGTGTTTGCGTGGGTCTGTGTGTGTGTGTGTGTGTGTGTGTTTGCGTGGGTCAGTGTGCACGTGTGTGTGTGTTTTCATCTTCCTGCTCATTGGAGCTGAAACAGTCCAGGTCACATGACCTCAGTCTGAACTGAATTCCAGTCAAGAGAACCATCAGTTCTGGTGAACCATCTCCTCCTTCAGAGTTCTGGAGTCTCCGGGTTTGACCCGAAGAAAGAACAGAACCAGAAACCCAGACCCTTAGTTGGGTTCTTCAAATACAACCAGAACTTGTCAGGTTTTAATGAAGCGATTCCCTTTCATTATTTGGCATTTGTTGTCCTCTGTGGATCTCTTTTGGGTCATTTTCTTCTTCCTCCTCCTCCCCCTTTAGTCAGCCAGCGCAGGCTCTTCCTCCTCCTCTTCATCATTTGTCGGCAGCATGTCTGAGCGCCGGTTCCGTCAGGAGGACGACCGCTCCTCTCTCCTTTCCCGGCTTGGTTCAGATTCTCCTCGTCCTCGGATGAAGTTCGGAGGAATGTTCTGCAACGTGGAAGGCGCTTTCGAGAACAAAACTCTGAACTTCGAGTCCTTCAGTCCTCGGCTGCAGCGCCGTGGCGCCGGTCCGACCCAGACAGGAGGCCAACATGGAGTATGGACCGCAGTCCTTCCATCTGGACACACCCGGGAAAACTACGGCAAGAGAGAGGTTCATTACTTTCTACCTGTATTTGTTTGTAGATCGTAGAAAAATATACCTAACAGAATCCAACAGAACCATCTGAACCCAGGTTTGGTTCTGATTGGACCAGGTAAGGTAAGGTCATTTTATTTATATAGCACATTTTCAGCAACAAGGCAGTTCAACGTGTTTTACATGAATTAGAGGAAATACAAACAACACAAGAAAACCACAAGAGAGACAAAAAGGTAAAAGTACAACACTAAATATTGGTTCCTCAAGTTTAATAGGAATAAGTAGTCCATATAAACTAGTAGGGTTTGGTTCTGATTCCTGCCGTTTCTGGCTTTTTGGTCCCGTTTAGTTTCTGATTATCTAACAAAGTCAAAAGTCAGAACCTTCATCCAAGGCTTTAATGAGTCACTGAGGAATCTGGACCCGCTCCGCTAAATGTTTTTGTGTGTGTTCAAGCTGCACCACCAAAAATGACTAGTATGTAGCAATGAATAACAAAAGTGTTTTTCTCAGTGAACAACCTGTTGAGACCCATAGAAGTCAAACTAAGATTCAAATGTTGCATAGATATGAGTTTGGTTCAGAGTCACAGATCTAATCTCTGCTACACCTTTACAAAAACTTAAGGCTCTAAATAAGTTTTAATAAGTAACTCCACTTAATAAAATTCTTCAGAAACATTGATTTATTGCAGTGGTTCTCAATACAAATCATGTGTCATTTAAATTATAACTTAAGTTGCTTTAAACTTTTCTTTTTTGGGAGGGGGGGTTTCATGTTAAAACGTATACATATGTAGGAATTGAATATTTAGGAAGTATCATAACTTAAAGGTCAGTATCAGGGTTTTCTAGAAAAATATTCAGATTTTATTTTGTGGTTTTAAAGGCTCCACGTTGAAGATGGTAAGAAATAAAGACGTACTTTATTTATTTTGTTTTCCTGCCAACTGCAGTCGCCCCTCTGCTCTCGGCTCCCATACAGAGCTGTCGGCTAATGGTAACGCTCAGCCGCTCCCTCCAGTTTCAAACTCTTCTTATTAAAGTAAGAGAGAGCTAAATATAACTAAAATATTGGCTACCTTCGACAGAAAAAGGAGCCAAGTCTATGAAAGCAATGTAGCATTTTAGCTAGTTTTGATTTCCAACGCTCAAGGTGGTACTTTATCATGATTCAGCCAAAGTAATGAAATAACGAACTGTGGACTGATTTTTATTGTCAGTGTGTTTCTTCCTATTGAGCAGTGAAAGTAAATAAAAGGTGTTGCATGTCTTTTGCTTTCAGTATTTACTTACTGGAGGGTTTTTTTGTTTAGTGTTGCAGAGCCACAGCTAACAGCTAACAGCTAGCTCCTCACTTCAGCGGCTCTAACTGAGCCTGTGCCAGGCAGCTGTTGCTCCTTGAACCATCGTTCTAACAATAGTGGGGAGGGGGGTGGGCGACCTTAAAATTAAGACTTTTTTTCTTAGATGAATGGCAAATTTAAGTCTTTGTTTCTAACGCCTTTTTTTACATTGATATTGTTTAAGTACAAGGGTTTCTTTCATGATTTCTTTGGGAGGGGACAATTCTAGACTTTTCCAAGATTGGGGAAGTCTTGGCCTCATCCCGGATTTAGCCTATGACTAAGAAAAGAATGCCAAAGCTCCTCAGGTTAGCGCTGGGCAGCGTGTAGAGATGTAAACGCGCATATAATTTTTGTTCACAAAGTTAAATCATTCTTATCACGCGCCTCTGAAAGCGCAACTACAACTTATTCCTGCACAACCAGAGCTAACGCGGCGGGGTTTAGACTCTTACCTTGATGTGGACTTCTCCAGAGAATCATAATTCCACACAGAGGGTTGATGTAAATATCCACACAGGTCAGTCTGTGTCCAGCTTGAGTGAAAGGAGGATCTGCGCCGAGGTAAACTCAAGCAACGACAGCGCGCGAGGCAAAGCGCAGAGGCGCCAGCTGAGTGAATAAAATTAATTTTCTGGTTTGTCCATAAAGCTACACATCGAAAGCACAGCCGCCCGCAGTGTTCTGTCTATCGCTCACGGGTATAAATACACCCCCTCCAGGCATCATTTACAGGATGTTTATTGGTTCCCGAAAAACGACAAAAACCCGGACATAATCGGCTGACAGAACTTGAAAAATGGACGTTATGCTGCTAACACTTAGCTTTCATCAACAACTCAGGCGGAAGTGAGAGCGCTGCGCAGCGCAAATAAGAACATGGTTTAAATAGAATTTAACGAAGCTTCGAGGCAGATAAATTTTCCTCTTGGAATTTTAATAATCGGGGTACTCGAATCATTCGAGGAATCGTTTCAGCCCTACACCACAATGCACAAGGCCAAACTGGAGCTGCTGAGTAAAAATACAGACCCTGGAGAACATCTGCAGTTTCCGGGTCAGGATCAGGAACACTGATGGATTCCCCCAGGGTTCCGCCATCATCTCTTCTTCAATTTGCAGTTGAACTGTTCGGAACCAGTGACCCATTTAAGGCGGCTCTTCTCACTGTATCAAGTCGGAGCATCACAGTGCGAAGCTGGAACCCGGTTCTGAGGATCGGAGTCCATCCGGAAGCCGAGATCTCACTTCCTGTTTACATTTGCTGACGTCAATCTGAGCTAGACCCGCTTCAGATTCCAACATCTGTTACCATGGAAAACGATCCGAACCTGGTCATTCTTCAGGACCGAACCGGATTTCTTTCTTCAGAGCCGAACTGGGTTATTCTTCAGACCGGAAGTCCTTACAGAGTGAAAACAATAACTCAGTTTTTCTGCTGAACCGGAACCAACCAGCAGATTATCCGAACTCATCTAAAAAGAGTCTATCGGATCTCTGGTGGTCACCATGGCAACTGCAAAGCACTACTGTCCTGCTTGGGCCTTTATTGTGAAGGTCCACACCGGAACTGTGTCTGTGTATATCAGCTGGAACTTGACGTCACAGGTGGCTGCAACAACAATAGCTGCGGGTCCGCGTGAGGAGTAGAATCAGCCAGCTGATCCGGACCGACCCAGATCCGTCAGGATGTCCTTCCAGGTCAAGAAGAGACCCGCGGTACGTCCAACCCGAACCGAAACCGAGCCGAGTGCAGCCGAGATGAGACCGGGCCGGTGATGCTGAAGCTCCGCCTGTCTGACAGGGAGGAGACCCACCGAACTGAGAGGATGTGTGCAGCTTCTGGGCCGCTCAGCTCATCTTGACTGAGCTCTTTTTGTTTCGGTCCGAGATGAAAATCTGGGTTCTGCTGTATGCAGCACGCTGCATTCAGGGGCAGTGGGACGTCTCATGTTCCTGCATTGAAAGCTGATTTTCTGGGTTCCGCTTATTTGGTTCTGCAGAGCTTCAAGGTCTAGTTTTATTTTTAGCCTCATGTCAGAAACGTTCTCCAACCAGAGAGGTTGGTTCGGTCTCGGCAAAGAAACCAAACCAAAATCATGGAGACTTCAGGATGTTTTCCCCAGACCGGTTCAACCTCTGGATCAGTCGCCCCCCCTCTCGTGGCCCGGTTCCGCCCTGGCTCGGTTCCCTCCGTGATGAGGCGTTTCATCCAATGGTTGTAGGTTAGCTCATGATGCTCAGAGGTTCCAAAAATAATCGGCATTCCCTGGCTCTCATGAAAGCTACAGGTTTAGATGATGAAACGCCTCATTGAACCAGTTTGGTTCAATCTGTTTTCGAAGTTCTGGATTAATAGTTTATCCTCCTCAGAGAGGAGAATCCTGGTACAGGTTAGATATGGTCCCCGTTCACCTCAAGAATCTCATCTCTGATGTTCTTCCAGCTCACAGAGGAGGACATGCTGGATTCAGGAAATCTTGTCTTTAGATCAGGGGTCCCCAAACTACGGCCCGCCTCCTCATTTGGTCCGGCCCCCTGAACAATACCAGAGAGCATTCAGTGTTTTTTTTCATATATATGTGGATTTTTTTTCAACCACCAGGGGGGCTCTTGAGCAGATATGAAACTTAGTTTCCCTCAATAGAATATATACTAGTCGGTACCAGTCACCGTTTCGCTCACGGTTTTTTTCCATTTGCATTCTGGGTAAAAATCTATTTCCAAACGCGAATATGTCGTCGGCAGTAATCCAGCCCTCCCACCCCCCGTCAACAAAAGTTTTCTAAGGTTTCTTTCTCAAAAAACTAAGACCGGCCCCCGACCAGAAAAGGGAACAGTTATGTGGCCCTCGCAGGAAAAAGTTTGGGCCCTGCTTTAGATCATTAAGTTCCTGAGCTTCCTGGTTGGTTCCTCCAACATCTATCTTTCATTGTGAACGTCCGTATGAAGACTTAGGTCACATTGAGTCAGACCGGGTGGTGAACTGGGTCGTGTTGTGAGCTGTGTTCTTTTGGGTCACCTTGGGTCAAATCGAGAATCGTGGAGGTCATCAGCCATCTCTTCCTCCTTCGGATTTCCCCACAAGCCTCTCTGTTTCTCTGTTTCCAGGGAGACTGTCTCCTCATCAAAGGAGGAAAAGTTGTTAATGACGATCAGTCGTTCTACGCCGATGTCTACATCGAGGACGGGACTATCAGGTACATCTTCAGCCAGTTCTCCTATGGCTGGATGATCTCACCTGGTCACCAGGTGTCAGTGTGAGCTCCTCTGACATGATCACACTTCCTGTTTCCTGACAGGCAGATAGGCGAGAACCTGATTATCCCATCTGGTGTGAAGACGCTGGATGCGTACGGTCACCTGGTGATCCCTGGAGGCGTAGATGCCAACACCAACCTCCAGGCTCCGCAGAAAGGCCTGATCCCGTGTGACGATTTCTACCAGGGAACCAAAGCCGCCCTTTCTGGAGGAACCACCACCATCAGTCAGTGACCACCAATCATCCATCAGCACCCCCACCTGCATGCCACCTCATTACTGTCTGTCTGCAGTCGACCATGTGTTGGTGGAGCCGGGGACTAGCTTGCTGTCAGCGTTTGATCTGTGGAAGGAGACGGCAGAGCAGAGGGCGTGCTGTGACTTTTCCTTCCATCTGGATGTCACCAGGTGGCACGAAGGCCTCTACGAGGAGCTGGAGACGCTCGTCAAAGATAAAGGTGATCAATAAAGGTTAAAGAGACGGGGTGGTGATCAAACTTGTAGCAGCTAATGGGACGTTTCTCATGATCGATATGCAGCTGAGTCAACAATATGTGTCATCATGGCATAGATGGAAAGTTCTAACAAGTTTTACTGGGTTCTTGATGCTCCCACTTATATGTGGGGACAGGAAGTGTCTGGACTTTTTCCAGACTGATCCAAATGATCCTTCTTGACCCCTGAGGAAGGTTTTAGAAAACCTTTAAAATTCATCCACAAAGACCCAAATGAAACCAGGTTCTGGACCGTCACTTGGTCCATTTCTGATGCAGACCTGGAGAACATCTTGACAGCCATTTACCAGTAACCTTCACAGCAAGGCCAGAACCTTCATGATGACATCAGTAGAACGGCACCACTGACAATACCTACCTACTGACTGTACCGCTGTGTTTCAGGGGTGAATTCCTTCCTCTTCTTTATGGCTTACAAAGACCGGTACCAGAGCTCCGACTCTCAGGTGAAACACAGAAACATGTTCTTGTTTATTTGTTGTTGTCCACTTTCTGTTTATTTATTCATCACTTTCTCCTTCCTGGGGCTCAGCTTTATGAGGCGTTTGGGATCCTCCGGGATCTTGGAGCAATTGCTCAGGTCCATGCTGAGAACGGTGACATCATCGATGAGGTAACACACCTGAACAAGATGAACCACTGATCACATTCAAACCGGTCTTAACTACATTTTACTGGTCCTAAGTGGTCTGAAATGGTTTGTGTTTCAGGAGCAGAAAAAACTTCTCAGTGTGGGTATTACTGGACCTGAAGGCCATGTTTTATCTCACCCTGAAGAGGTAAAAGTACCTGAACCCTACATGGACGCCACCAGTGTGGTTTCTTTACGCTGTGATGGTTCCACCTGTTCTCCCGATAATTTCATCCACTCAGGATTGGTTTTCTGTGAACAGTGGTCTCGAACTCTAGGTATCCTGCGATGTCTCCCTTTTAGATGTCTCTCTGCTTCACCTGGCTCCAGTATTAGTTCACCAACAGATTATGTAGATGTAGAGTTGGACTGCATGCTAGTGAGGCAGTTTAGCCATTTAAGTGTATAGAACAAGGGATACATGAAACCGACTGGAGATTGAGACCACTGATGAAGAATAAAGGTGTTTTATTTACAGGCCCCAGATTTGACTGCTGTTGGGTTTGTGTTTCAGGTGGAGACTGAGGCAGTCTATCGGGCCATCACCATCGCCAAGCAGGCCAACTGCCCGCTCTACATTACCAAGGTGATGAGCAAGTCTGCTGCTGATGTTATCGCCAAAGCCAGGAAAAAAGGTGAGTACCAGAACCAGCTTTCCTACAGGTCAAAGTCAGATTCTGAGGTTCAACCGTTCTCCAGGAACTCATGACTTCAGCTTCTGTTGATGTCACTTTGGATCTACTCAGTGCGGAAGTCAGAGTTCAAGTCTAGAGGAAACGGACAGGTTTAGTTCAGACTTGGCAACAATCTGATCTTTGGTCTAAGGCAGTGTTTCTCCACCCTGGTCCTCAGCCCCCCTGCTCTGCATGTTTTAGATGTGTCTCTATTCCAGAACAGCTGTTTCAAATGATTGCATGACCATCAAGTACTGCAGAATCCTGTTAATCACCCAGAGATACAAGTCAGGTGTGTAGCAGAAGGGAAATACCTAAAATATGCAGGACAGGGGGGCGGTGAGGACCAGGGTGGAGAAACACTGGTCTAAGGTGAACGTCTCATGTCAAACCTGACACCAGTTTCCACAGGTACTGGACTGCAGCTCCAGGTCCTGGTGCTCCACGAAGCTCTTATGTTCTGAGTATGGAACTGAACTGGTGTCACTGAATGCCTCACCTTTAAGAGTCAGGTTGAACCAAACCACACCTGCTCCACCAAGCTGTCACTCTCTTTCTGTCTTCAGGTGTGGTTGTGTATGGGGAGCCAATCACAGCTGGCCTGGCCACTGACGGCTCTCACTACTGGGCCAAAGATTGGACCACAGCGGCTGCCTTTGTGATGAGCCCTCCCCTGAACCCGGATCCGTCCACGCCGCAGTATCTGACCTCTCTGCTAGCATGGCGAGTACACACATCTCTGACTCCACTTTAGCCTAGCAGCAGGTGAGTCTAACAGGTGTTTCTTTTCAGTGGCGATCTCCAGGTGACCTCCAGCGCTCAGGCCAGCTTCTCCACAGCTCAGAAGGCTGTCGGTAAAGATGACTTCACGCTGATCCCAGAGGGAACTAGTGGCATTGAAGAGAGGCTGTCTGTGATCTGGGACAGAGCTGTGGTAAGAGCCCTTCACCTGAAGCCGCTCTGACTGATGACATCACACCCAAAGGTCAGATGTTCCTAAGCTCCTTGAGGAAACAAGCGAACTGCTGGTGGAAGGTCAGGTTGAACACCACATTAGCAACTGATGTGGTTGGACAGTTGGGACTACACATGCAAATTAGCTTAGGCTATTATCTGGTATAGCACATCAAATGGTGACATTTATGTTTGAGCTGGTCAATGTTCATATCTAAAGAAAGTTAATTTTGAAAAAGTAAAACAAATAAAACTTACAGATTCTTTAACAACCTAAAATTCATGAGATCGCCCTCTTCTGGTAGAATTTTGAAACACTATTTCCTACATTTGTGCCAATTTTAATATCTTTAAAATTAAAACAGCGTAAATGAGAATGTTATCATCTCAAACGTTTGAGAGCAGGTTTCATAGATTTGAAGGGGGATGGTGACCTGTTTTTTTCAGGCTTCGCTGATTTCAAGCTTGTTCTGTCTGCAGTCCACAGGAAAGATGGACGAGAATGAGTTTGTTGCAGTGACGAGCACCAACGCTGCCAAGGTCTTCAACATGTACCCACGCAAAGGTATGCAGCACTTCATTTCTACTGGTGAGGCTTGATGGGAAACATTTTCCGTCCCCAGAAAGTCAGCTGATGGGTTGAAGTCATCAAGATGTTTCATGAACAGCCGGACAGAGGGGTCCGGCTTACAGGCCCATTGGTTCAGTGACTCTGAGCCAGAGTCAGTTTATGGACCTCACAGGCTAAAGTTTATTAAGCAACTGCTCCTCACAGCACATGCTTGGACCTTGGGTCAGAAGGTCAAAAACAAAACCAGTGGGAGGGTTTTGTTTAGGGGTGTTGCTAATCAGAAAGCACAGCCCCCAGGTGGTGACAGAGGTCATTAGGCTCCCTCCTGCCATCGCTGTCGACTTGGGGGTGGAGTGAAAACACAAACTGGGGAACCAGCCCATCTGGTAACACTCAGCCACTCATCTAAAGGATTGATCCACTTCCCCTTCCAGGGCCGTGCAGAGGCCACTAAAGGGGCAGGTGCTCAAAAAAAGGGCCCATCTAACCGCCTTCTAGGACAGAATATGAACAAAGCCTCTCAGCTTTAAGAGTTTAATAAACAATGATAAATTACAAAACTGTGAGATATACAATCAAAGCTAAGGAAAATCCCTATATAGATCATACAACTATGGATATGTAAGATATTTTATTAGTAATTTCTTTCTGCAGGTCTATTTTGTTATAGGAAAGTATTGAAATATTCAAACCTGCAATTTAGCGAGATATGTAAATCAGAGCTGGTGGTTTAGCTCTGATTTACATATTTTGTCTTTACAGAATTACACTATTAAAGATATAAACAAGGCCCAATGCAACCTTTTAGTGACTGTAATCTATAAAACAGAGCTGCCTGGTTGCTGCAGTGGAGATGAAGATGGTCCATTCAGGAAAGCAGAGCTGCATCAAACTTTAAGGTGGAACTGCAGAAAAAAGAAAAAGAAGCAAAAATGTAATTATTAATGCATGTCACCATGAGAAAAGCTGCTGAGTTTAGCTTAAAAACTTGTTTTAAAATTAAAATCACACATTTTTGTCTCATGAAGTGAATTTTTTTTGCAAAACAAACTTATTTGAGCTCGTCAGAAATCTTTTCTTGATATTCTAAGTTTTTGTTTGTGACTCAAAGTTTTGCTTGTGATTCTCACATGAAAAGATTTCTGATGTGTGCAAATAAAAGTTTGTTTGGAAAATAACTTTTTAAGTTCACGAGACAAAAATGAGTTATTTAATAAAAAACATTTTTTTAAACAAAACTTTTAGTTTTTAAAAAAGAAATCATTACAATTCCAAAAGTTTTGATTACAATTTTATTTTACTTAACTGAGTTTATTTTTTTATTGAATAATTGGGGAAATAAATTAACTCCATACTCTGAGAACCAGACCCTAAACTTAAAGTCTGGTTGAGTTTTTTCCCTTCATTAATGACTTTTATTACATACATTTTATCTATCATGGTAATTCAGGTGAGTTATTTTTAATTCTAAATGAATATCCTTGTTGGACTTTTATTTAAGTGCTATTCTCCTTCAAGGTACATTTACCTAACGCCAGAATAAATGCCATGTACTTTATGCAGCAAAGGAAATTAGACATAAATCCATTATGGAGATGATCGGTTCTGGACGGGCGATGTTCCCCTATTGCATAATCAATACTGAAGAATGACTGATATCATTAACGATACAGGGAAGAAGATTTTATTTATCTAGCTTTGCTAGCAAAGTCGTTAGCTAGCAGCTAGCTAATAGCACAACAACAACAGCCTGATGTCTGTATGATAAAAACACTGAATGATAGATCAGAACAGTTTCTCCTCACCTGGCTGTCTCCTCCCCTCAGTAGTTCTTCAGAGAAAGGCAGACAGAGGCCTGTCAGTGTCTGTTGTATCTCATTACCTCTCTGCTTAAACCGCTGAAGCAGAAACGAGACTTCAACGTTTTCCGTCATCTGACAAGCAGCAGGTCTGCTCCACTTTATTCACCAAAAACGTTTTAATTCACCAAAAACTGATCTGTGATCTGAATGTTCGCTACGTTCAGCTCCAGTTAGCCGCCTTATCTCACTGCGAGAGGCAACTGGGTCACAGGCAAAAGGTCAAAGGTAGCAAGGTGACCGGAGGGCTTATTATGTTGTTCTTCTTGAAAAGAAAAAAAAAACAAATAAATTTAGTACATGTTATGTGTCAGAAGAGGGTTTAGAAAATACCAAAAAAAAAAAGTTTGACAAAAAGGGCACTTGGGGGCAAGGAGCAAAAGGGGCCGGTGCTGAAGCCCCCCCACCCCCTGCACGTGCCTGTCCCCTTCGTAGTCGGCTGCTGGTTGCATCGTGCAGCTTCTAATTTCAGACTTCATCTCTTATGAGACCTGGAGGACAAACTTAGAGCTTCTGGGTAAAATCCAGGGTGGTGTTTATGGATGTTTTACTGGAAACTGGTGATCAGATTTTAGTCATTCGTAATCCCAGTTTACTGGATGTGCTTGTGTGTGTGTCGTTCTTCAGGAAGGATTGCTGTTGGATCTGATGCTGATATTGTAATTTGGAACCCAAAAGAGACTCTAACCGTTTCTGCCACAACTCACAACCTGGTAACCGCTGGTTTGATTGGTTTGTTACTCAAACTAGTCCATCTGATTAGTAGTTACATCCCCACCAACTTCTCTGTGCAGACATTGGAGGTAAACATCTTGGAGGGTTTCGAGTTTCGAGGCGTTCCCACAGTAGTGATCAGCGGCGGTCGGGTTGTTCTGGAGGACGGACAGCTCAACGTGACCGAAGGTTCTGGACGCTTTATAGCAAGAAAGGCTTTTCCTGACACAGTCTACAAGCGGATCAGAGCACGCAGCAAGGTAACCGATGAACAACAATATAAACAGTTAAGTCATAACTTGCAGGTTAACAGACAGATCTGTGAACTGACCAGTCAGTCTTCTGATGTTTTGGTTTCCATGCTCCAGATGGCTGAGGCCCGTGGCGTTCCCCGCGGTAACTATGATGGTCCAGTCCATGATGTCATCAGTGTGACCAAGTCAGTCCCACCAACTCCAACCACCAGGGGTCCTACGGGGACCAAAACCCCAACTGGCCCCCGAAACCTCCACCAATCAGGATTCACCCTGGCAGGTATGCTCAGTTGGATCCTTTAGAGGTGACTGGCCAGGTGAGGTGAACTGCTGATAAATTATTGGTCTTTCAGGGGCTCAGATTGACGATCACATACCCCGTCGCTCTGCTCAAAGGATTGTGGCGCCACCTGGAGGACGTTCCAACATTACATCTCTATCTTAATCTGTTCATTTTCCAGCCAAGTGTTGAAGAACATCTGTTAGTCTATGATCCAGCTGAGTTCACTGAACACCCTACAGGTGGAGGCACCTGTAGGGTGTTCAGTGAACTCCTGTAGGGTTCAGTGGACTCTACAAGTGAAACCGTCTGACCCTTTATGTAGTTTAACTCCAGGACTCCCCAGAACCTTCTGGGTCTCCTGAGCTCAAACTGACAACTTTAGTCCTGAATGTAGCTGTCCCACCCAGAACCTCACCATAGTGCTTAGTC
Organism: Poecilia mexicana; assembly: GCF_051168715.1. NCBI lineage: Eukaryota > Metazoa > Chordata > Actinopteri > Cyprinodontiformes > Poeciliidae > Poecilia > Poecilia mexicana. The sequence continues at coordinate 119,703 of NW_028263388.1, forward strand.
AACCCCATGTAACCCGGTACTAGACAGAACCGGTTCTGACCCGACAGCGCTGAAGCCCTCCACATCAGCAGCGACGAGAAAGATGTCTTTATCTTACTTAGTGACATCACAGTGATATGAGTAATGCTGACATAAAACACCAATCAAGCAGAACATTATGACCACATTGGCCTCTCAAAATACTTCCAGCTATCTGTGAGATGAATGATGCCAGCCAACCCGCCTGTGGTTGACCCCTGACCCCCCTGGTGAGGTAGTCACAGCATTGCATCAGCTGACTTGAAGGGGCAGGCTGGCCTCCCAGGTCAAAGCTGGCCTTGTGGTCAGAACCAGGCTCGGTTGTGCTGGTGTTCTAATCAGTCTGGACCTCAGTTCAACTCCACTGTCCAAACACAAGGCTGCTTAACCCCAAGTCAGAGTTCTAGATGGAGGGTATTTTGGGTTCTGTGGCAGTACCACCCCACAGGTAGGACCCTAAGACCATCTTCCTGGTCATGTGACCAGCAGCTCATGGTTTCAGTGTAATCAGATGCAGCCTTTGTAGCAGTAATTGGATAACTTTAGATGATTGAGAACCACAGTCCATCTTCAGATGGTTTTGGATGTTTGGGTCATGTAGCAACTTCAGAACCTGGTTCTGTAGACCAGAGTTGTTTTCTCTGACTGTTGATACTGCTAGCACAGCTCTAGCTGATCATTAGCACCCACACTGAAGGCCTGGAATCAAATACTGAGGGCTTTTAATTTGAAAGAGCATGTCTCTGAGAGAGAGGTCACAGTCAGAGTTCTTGACATCATGTGACTCTGCAGCATGTGATGTCACATTCACATTTTTAATGTAGCGTTTTCTAAGACTTTGTCTTAATTTTGTATTTTTACTGTTTTTTGTACCTTGGCTGTGATTGGTTCAATGTTTGGGTCAAGGGTTACATTTGTCTTCTGAATATGATCCGTTTTTGATGTCAACGACTGGATCCACTTTTATGAGACCCACCAACCCAGACCCGTCCCAGTCCAGGTTGCACCGAGTACGTCCAGCGTCGTCAGAACAGTTTTATGCTAACTGAAATCAGTCTGTAAAACAAGGCAACCATTGGCTAGACATTAAGGTGGGCGGAGCCACCAGCTTCACCTTGCTGTTCAAATACCCAACCTGATCAATGGCACCTCAATGACCACACCCTCCTATTTTCACTCAATAGGTAGCATCAGTGTTAGCATCACTGCTCCCATGTTGGAGTCCAGCTGTTGCTATGGCTGTGTTTCTAACGCCTCACGTCCCCCCGCCCTGCATGTTTTAAGTGTTTCCCTTCTGCTACACACCTGACTTGTATCTCTGGGTGATTAACAGGCTTCTGCAGTACTTGGTGGTCATGCAATCATTTGAATCAGCTGTTCTGGAATAGAGGCACATCTAAAACATGCAGAGCAGGGGGGCTGAGGACCAGGGTGGAGAAACACTGAGCTATGGAAACATTGACTACATGATTTCAAAAGGATCCAACCTTTAATAAACTGGCTTTTCCATAGGATACTGTGTCCATGGGTCACCTGACCAGCAGGTGCTGAGTTTAACGGTTTGTTTAATCTAAACTCAGATTAACTTTGATTAGATCAACAGATTGCTAGGTGTCCAAGATGGCAGCCACGTGGTTTCTAGTCATCTGTTCTCACACAGTGACCAGAAACAGTGTCCATGAGAAGCGTTACTATAGCAACCACACCTGTGATGTAGTAGGTATTGTGATGGATGTAATTTGTTGTGATAACAGTTGCATGATTAAAGTGTGAAGAGAAAAACAGAGTAAGACGTCTCTTATTTTACACCATTTTTGAATCAACTGGTAACGTCATCCCATAAAAGCGAGGAACCCATTTAGGCAGGTAGCGTCTGGGAATAGGCACCAACCGGGCTAGATGTGGAAGGCCTTCAGGTTCTGCAGAGCCGAACCAATCCAATATTCCTGTTGCTGGACTCTCTAAACTAACTGAGATGGCAGATCTGGGAACATCTCCAGAAAACGATGAAGCACTTTCAGATCCATCTGAAGGAGGCTCTACTGATCTCATGAAACTCACAAGCAAATGATCTGCAAGACGAAAGCTTTATTTGACATTTTTCATTTCATATTTATTCATTTCACATTCAGGAAAATAAATCTAGTTTTCTGTAAACATCTACATTAAAAGTTCAAGTCTTATACTTCCAGATTTATTCTTAGTTTAGAAATAAGTTTGAAAAGTTTATAAGACAACTGGTCAGAACATCCTTTGTTTCAGGCTGGAAAAGCCGTCCAGTTTGTCTTAATAAATGGCCACTTGGTCCAGCTAAGCCCAGCTGAAAGAAGTTCTCCGTTTTGTAGAGAAGGTCAAGTCAAGAGCTGAAAAGCTTCACTTACTTTCAATTTCTGGCGGCATATTTCATAATAAACGTATGTTTTATGGTGAAAAGAAAGTCAAACAGGTCGGTTTCTGCTGATATAAACCTCCAGGGTTGAGTTCAGTCACATGGTACCTTTTGCAAGGAGGACTGGGTCAGTACTCCTCCTTGTTGGTCAACAGGGTGAAGTGAAGAACTTCCTTCCAGGCTCCACTGCATTTCTGAAAACATCCAAACAAACAGCAAACAGTGAGGAGATCAGTGAAAACTCTTAAGTTATTGTGGATGAAAAATGTCATGAAATATGTAGTGGAACGTGGTGAACACCAGGGGCCGACAGAGGGACATAGAGGATCTGAAGCGGACCTCATAGTGGGACCGGTCAGCTCTGGTCTTACGTGGTGCTGAAGTTGTTCCCCGGGTTTACGATTCTTTCTCGCACAGAATTTGGACTGATCATTCTGAAGATGCCGTTTAGCTCTGGAGACGTCAATGGCTGGAACAATCGGCCTGAAAACAATTGGATCAGAAATTCAATGCACCACCTGAGAAAAGGTTCTGAATTTGTATCTGTGTATTTGGGTTCCACTGAGCCCTTCATCTTGGTTGAGCTTACTGGAGGAGGATGGAGACGGGTTCTGGTCCGTTCCCACGGTGAGGACTTGTCTCCAGTAGTTTTCAGGAATGGACAGGAGGCAGCAGACAACCTGGGGATATGAGCAATCATTTGATCCAGATTCACCAAGGGGACCACAACCAGCTCAGAACCGAGACCAGTGGATCTTTTAAACAGACCTTTGGCCAAATGGTAGCGTCTTTCAAGATGGTTGTTGGAGATGGCTCAGCAATGCTGTGACCCACTATGGTCGGTCCAAACACTCTGGCCAAGTTGTTCTGGTCCATCTGGCACTGTGGACTCCTCATCACCCTGAATTTCAAGGAGAACAGGTTGGTTCTGAAGACATGACAGCAGGTCCAGGTTCTGTCTGCAGACCTCTGATCTACTGAAGATTCTTACTTATGGAGGTGAATCATGAGGAAAGCCAGGGTGTCTCTATTGGCCTTTGGCAGCTCGGACACGGCCCGGTACAGGACAGCAGAACCATTGTCCTCATCCAGCTCTAAAACACAGACAGACACTTTTCAGTGGATGATTAGAGCCAGTTATGAAACAAATTGAGAATTGATTCTTCTACCTGAAGCCTCCATGAAGATCCTGTGTAGCCTGAAAGTGACCAGGGGTTCCCTCAGCCTCCTCAGGAAGTCCTTCAGGACCCCACAGACTACATGGATGTCCTGAACTTTACTGAGCATCAGAGAAGGCTTCCCCTGAAGGATCCGATCTCTGAGATTTCTCACTGGGCGCTCTCCCCCAGGAACCCGATACAGGCCTCTCTGAGGAAGACATGTCAGACACACATGAGAAAACAGGGTAGAAAGATATAAGTGGGTAGTTCTCTGGTGGATCAGGGCTGTTAAAGTCCAAGAACAGTACACCCAAACTGAGTAGCAGGTCCACTAATTGCACCCTGAGGGGACAACTTGGCCCTTAAAACGTCACATCTTCTGGCCCGTCTGTAGCCGATTTGGATCATCCTCATCCTCATCTGAAAGCTAGGCCACCCGGTCCAGTATTTTAGGTTTAAAATTTCCTTTTGGTTCCTGCAGAGAACGGAGAAGGAACAACAGCGAAGAACTCACCTCATGAAGACCCCTCCTCTCAATCTCAGCCACGCAATCCACGATGACCTGAGGAACTCTGGGATGAGTCAACGGAGCAAAAGCTTCCAGAGAGTCCTAAAACAGAGCAGAACTTAAATCAGAGCTACAGACACATCAGTTGGTTCTGTTGGTGTTCTGATGTCTGTCAGATGAAGTCCAGATGGTGGACTGGTGGCCCTGCAGCTTAGTTTGACCATCATTCAGTTGGTCAAACTTCTTCTCAAAGGTACCTGAAACTGGAACTAAGGTCCAGGTTATTTTTGTGCATGAAAGGAGAAGTTTTCTGACCAACCCTGACAGGTGCTCTGTACCGTTTCCACAACAACTGCTCTACCTCCTCACCTTATCAGCATCACTGCATTAGACCTGAAATCATCCAGTAAATCAGAGAAATTTTTTCTGAAACTCAAAGTCTGAAGTTTCAGAGAGTCAGGACAAACCCTGGCGAAACACCTGGTGCTCAGGGAGGTTCTCCTCCTCCCTGCAGGGAAATCCAGAGCCTGTTTTCTGTCCCTGATTTCACCTTCAGTCCCACAGGAACCTGAAGGTCAGTGAGCTCTACAAACCCAGCAGACCAGAGCGAGTCCAGCCTGTGGGTCGCTTATTCTGCAGGCAGCTGAATGCAACGGGTCACATTGAGCTAAACCAACAGAGGTACCTTATGAGGTCCACCTCCTGTCACTGTGCTGGAGGACGAGCAGCTGTTTGGGAAATTCTGTTTGCACTCTGGATGAGCCACAAGCCGACAGGTCCTGCATTTTACAGCCATTTTCCCAAAGCGAATCCTCTTCCCACATGGCGTGCAGGTCTCTGGTCGGATCACCTGGAAGGACACTTTAGGTTACTCAGGAACTTCACGTCAGAGGTCTCAAAGGTCAAGATTCCACAAGGCTCCTGATGCATCCCTACTCTAACACACTTGGATCAACTTAAGGCAGGGGTGTCGAACTCCAGTCCTCAAGGGCCGCTGTCCTGCAACATTTAGATGTGCCTCTGCTGCACCACCTGAATAGAATAATTAGGTCATTAGCAAGGCTCTGGAGAACAGATCTACACAAGGAGGAGGTAATTAAGCCATTTCATTCCAGTGTTTTGTACCTGTGGCACATCTAAAAACTGCAGGACAGCGGGCCTTTAAGGACTGGACTTTGACACCTGTGACTTAAGGCGTGCTGAAGGTATAGTCCAAGCATTTGATGCTGTTGTGTTGGGCAGGAATGCATCTAGAAGCACCAGGGCAGCAGCTCTTGAGGAGTTGGACACCCCTGCATTGGACATAGGGTCCCAGATCAGGTCCAGTAAGACTTATGTACCGTTTTAGACAGAAACTCGTGTCTCAAGGACTTGTGGAGAACCGGAACGTTTCTGTCCTCCACAGGAGCATTAAGCTCCACTGATTTCTCATTGCTGGAGCTCCACAAAGACGTTTGATCTGAGGAGAAGATGGAAAGACCAGTCAGAGACCAGAAGTACCTTCTCATCATCAGTTGGACCTCATGGTCCATTTCCCTGCCTTACAGTAGGTCTGATGGAACTGAAATCCAGGTGAAATCCAGACAGGATGCAGCACTGAACTGGTACCAAATAGACCAATACCAAACCTGCAGTAGGGTTCTGATTGGTTCTGACTAAATTCAGTAGAAAATAAGGGCTTCAGGGTGGACCTGAGTTCAAATGATCTAATGGAAATGGACCAGCACCAATTGTGATCCAGAAAACCAGTCTGTTCAGTCTGAGCTGACTGCCTAAAACAGGATCAGAACTCTGTCACGATTAAACTGCGACCCGACCAGCTGAACAGATCCAACTATGAGGACCAGAACTTTCCATGTGTTTTGATTCTGCAAGAAGTAAGAACCACAAATGTATGAGGAACCAACAGAACTAACAACAATGGTTTCTAAGACGAAATATGATCCACAACGTCCAAGATGGTCCATCCTGTCCCCTACGGTCCAAACATGCAATTCTCTTAACTGGTCTCTGTCAACTGATATTGGGAGTTTTTCTGTGGATAGACTGCCCTCTGCTGGTTGTTCTCATGCATTATATTTTATATTTAACTATTTTCTGCTCTGATCCCAGAAGTCCAGACCAAAGGCAGTTCAGGGTGGTCCAGACCTGGTCCAGGTTTAAATCAGAGCAGCAGGTTCAGACAGTAGGTTTAGATAATCCAGGCTTGCTGTGGACCCAGATTCCATGTTCTGATTCTTAAAGTCCAAAATCCACAACAAAGGTCATCTTAAGGCAAGGGTCCCCAAACTTTTTCCTGTGAGGGCCACATAGCTGTTCCTTTCTCTGGTCGGGGGCCGGTCTTAGTTTTTGGAGAAAGAAACCTTAGAAAATTCTTGTGGGGGGCGGGGGGAACTGTTCTGTCTTTGAAACTGTCGATGGGGGGGGGTTGCGACGACACATTCGCGCTTTTAGATAGATTTTTACCCAGAATGCAAATGGAAAAAACCGTGAGTGAAACGGTGACTGGGACTGACTAGTATATATTCCATTGAGGGAAAGTCAATTTCACATCTGCTCAAGCCCCCTGGTGGTTGAAGAAAAATCCACATATAAACCGGAAAATACAATATATGAAAAAAAACACTGAATGCTCTCTGGTATGAGGAGGCGGGCCGGATCCGGCATTGTTCAGGGGGCCGGACCAAATGACGTGGCGGGCCGGATCCGGCCCGCGGGCCGTAGTTTGGGGACCCCTGTCTTAAGGAATGCTACCAGACAATTCAGATCTGGTTCTGGAGGGTTAGTTTAGCTGTAAAGCAGCAGTGGAACCTGTCAAAGTCCTGATGAAGATCTTCTCCTGATCATCAGAACCTAACGATGTAACCCAACTATAGAAAAAAGAACCACTCGCCTCTTCCTCCTGCGGCCCGAACGGAGACGGCCCCCTCCTGGGAGGCGGATCGAGCCGGGTCATCGGGAGAAGCCTGTTTGATTCCCAGAGCCATGTGCTTCTGTCCGCCTGCATCTGGAGTCGCCACGGATGCCTTCACGATGGATTCCACTTCCTGAGCAGAACACAGGTTGGAAGCCAGAACCAACAGGTCCCTGCTGGGTTCTGCTAGCTTTTTCACATCAGCCTCATGTCTTCCGCAGTGAAGCATGATGGGACATTTTCCAAAAAAAAGAAGCTTTTTGAACTTTGTTCGTTTTAGACCAAAGAAAGAGAAGCTGTGACCTCAGGACTGAAGGATTGTGTCTTACAGACTCGGCTGGTCTGATGACTGCAGGCCACTTGGTGTTCAGATTAGAGTCACAACAACCAGAACCATAAGGTCCAGTGTGAAACATCACCAGAACCATTTTGACAACTGCAGTTCTGGGAAAACGGGTTAAATTTGAGGCTTCACACGACCTTCAATCACTCACCCTGTGACGGTGGTGAGTGACTGGCGGAGTGGGGAATCGAACCAACAACCCACCAAAGAATTTACTGGAAACATTCAACAAATGTTTAGTGACCACCTGGGACAGACGTCCACCCATTTGTTCACGGAGGAGTATGTGTGATTCTGTGGGGTGGATTTATGGAATAGCACAGTGGAGGAGAAATGATAGAAGGTGAAATGAGTCTACATTAATTATGAGTCGATTACTAGTTATTAGATCTTGTGAAGAGTTTTACTTCTAACTTCCGCCACACCTAACCCGAACCAGAACAGCTATCGGTTTCCTGAGATGTGGCTCAGTCTACTTCAGCAGCTGGTTCCAATGATCAACTGGACCTTCAACAGGACGACAACCATCATCAGTTCTGTTGGGTCCAGCTATCAGGAATTTCTATTCCAGTCTGAGGTTCTGGTCTTCAAGAAGAAAACCAACCATCTTCGGGTTTTCCTCACCTTCTTAATTGTTCTCTTCTCCTGGATCTCTGCAGACACATTTCCAATTCTGCTCCGCTTCGCCACTGGACCTCCGACCGGCATAGAGGAGCGCTTCACAAACCCACCGGACGGACAAGGACAGAGACGGGTCAACAGGGTGAGGATGGAAGACAGGAGGACATCAAGAGGACAGGATGAAGACCAAGATCATCATCAGCTTTTCGGGTTCAAAGCCAATCAGGACTCACCCTCCGCTCTCGGACTCGAGACCTCAGAGGTTTGATCAGCGTGGAGTCCAGGTCCTGATATATGAAGACAAACGTACTCTGATCAGTGGGACAGTCCTGTGTGTGTGTGTGTGTGTGTGTGTGTGTGTGTGTGTGTCCTACCACATAGTCTTCAGTGCGGTCGTAGCTGATGTCGGAGTGGGACAGGAAGGACGACTCGTCAATGACAGACAACCTGCTGGGAGACGATCAGATGTGTCAACAACAGCCGACCCGGTTGGACGGTTCTAGAGACCCGCTCTGGATGCGACTGGTCTGGTTCTGAAGCAGTTGTGCTTGGAAAACCAGGAGCATCATCTGTACCTTTACCTCCTGTCCCGCCACTAGAACCCGTTTCTCTCCCCTCACCTCTTGGTGCTGCGGAGCAGCGTGGCGTTGGCTCCTTGCTGGTTGAGCTTTGCTAGGAGGTTTTTCTGCTCATCGTTCAGAGAAGTGTTGAACTTTCCGTCTTGGACCAGGATGTCACACATGAGCTGCATCTGCCTCTCCTGCAAGCGGTCGGAGTCGTTAGCGCCTCCCGCAGGCTGCCGCTGAGATCAGAAACCCATCAGCTTCCCTCACCAGGTACTGGTAGTTGGCCTCCACCTTGTGCCGCTTCCTCATCTCCACGTCCACCTGGTTCCGGGCGTGTTTCAGTTGGATCTCCAGAGCTGCTTTGGCCACATCCGACTTCACTAGCAGCTCCTTGAAGCGCTTCAGCTCTGCCTCCGCCCGCTGCCAGCTCCGCCTCACCGCCTCCAGGTTCTGCACCACGCTCAGGCATTCTGCATGGACACGAGACCCATCAGAACAAGAACCAGACGACCCATCAGAAAAAGGACCGCCAGGAATGGTTCTTGCCTCGCTCCACAGCCATGCTGCTCTCCTCCATGTGGATCCGCTGCAGAACCAGAGCCAGAAGCTCCTCCATCTGGAGCCGAGCGTCGGTCACCTGGATGCACATGGAGGACAGAGGCATGGGAGCAGAGTTAAACCAGAACGGACCAGAATCTGACCCAAAAATAAAACCAAAGATATAATTAGATCTTTAGAGCTTCAGGAACCGACCCAGTTTATCAGCTGCAGTTCTACTGCCAGAGAAACTTACTCTGGTTCTTCAGAACCGGTTCTGATTGGAAAGTGTGGTAGTGATTCTGGACCTCTGGTTTGTTGGGAACCAGAATTCACATCAATGTTTAGCTTATGTAATCATTGATAATTATAATCAATAAATTATTAATAAAATGGAAATTCTTTTGTTTAATCAGGGCACCAACTCCATCGTCTCTGGAAGACAAACTGTCATGAAGGAAACTCCAGCAGAACAGAAACAAAACTGAAGTTATCATCTTTGGACCTAAAGAGGAATGATCTAGAGTTATGGATCTAGAGTCAACACAGAGCTTCAGGTATTACAGCTGGAAACCAGTAATTGGGCCTGAAATCTGGGCGTAGTGATGACCTCTGACCTGAGCCTTCAGAGCCACATGAAGCTGGTTCCTCAGTGGACCTTCTAGCAGCTGCAGGACATTTCAGGCCCAAAGGACGAAAGTCTCCGACCAGAGAAACTCATCCAGGATTTAGTGGTTTGATTCCTGCAGCAGGTCAGACTGACAGACCAGAAGCTGCAGCTGGAGATCTGACTAGAACCAGGAGGGTAGAGACACCACCCGGTTCTACACCGCCTGGTTCTACACCGCCCGGTTCTACACCGCCCGGTTCTACACCGCCTGGTTCTACACCGCCTGGTTCTACACCACCCGGTTCTACACCACCCGGTTCTACACCACCCGGTTCTACACCACCCGGTTCTACAGTCCTTCACTGAGAGACTTTAAACTCCTGGTAGTTTAGAAATTAATGAACGGATTAAGATCTGCTGCTGGATCAACCTGTTAGTTCTGGTTCTGCTTCTGGTTTGCATCCAGAACCAGAACCAAACATGGAGAAGCAGCATTCAACTTCTATTCACCAAAGATCTGGAATAGACTTCCAGAAAACTGGAAAACAGCTGAAACACTGAGTTCCTTTAAGTCCTGACTAAAACCCAGCTGGTTGGAGTTGCTCCAAATCATAAAAGATTAAGAATTTAACGACGGCTCTTAACTAAATGTTGATTCTGTTACATGACTTTATGATTTGACATGCATTGTTGCTGAAATGTGCTATACAAATAAAACTTGATTGGTTATTGATTGAAGGAATGATCACTGAAGCACTGACTTCTAAACAAATCAGAGAATTTATTAACTAAATAACCCAAATTCTTCCATGAATAATAATCATAAATTATTCTCTTTCTTTCAGTTCTGGCAGTTACTAATGATGATACACAAATGAATATAGATATCTAATGATAATATTGGAGACAAATCAGAACAAAATGAACTGGAATAATGAAAAAAAAACAACTTTAAAACTAATTTAAAAAGAACTCCAACCGCATTAGGGTTAGTCAGGATGTCTGTCTAAGGTCAAAGGTCAGGTTTATCCAAAGTTTAGGAGCTGGAGAAGGTTGATCTCCTCTGAGCTTCATCCTGGCTAAAATCCAGAAGCAGCTGATCAGATAGGTCAGCAGGTGGGTGTCAGAAACCTGACGAACATGAAAGCATTTATTCATCATCAAAAAATCCCAAAACAATAAAATCTATTCTGTGGGAGGAGAAAACTGGCGAAATGTGTTCAAACCTACGATTTTCTGTTAAAAACTGAGCTGCAGCATTCTCAGCAACCAAACATAAAACACATTACAGTGACCAAGTCTGCTTGCAATGAACGCACAAAGCATTTTCCCCAAGGTCAGGCCTGGTTAGGCCATCTGCCTCAACTGGAAGAAACTCTTCTTTAAGACCGATTGAATGATTTAAACCCAGCTTAAATCATTCTCAGATTAGCAACAGACTGTCAAATTCAGCTTTAGAGAGCCAAAATTCACAAAGAGACAGAAATGCGGCTGAGCAAAATCCCTTCAGTTTTATCATCGTTAAAGTTTGGTGCCATCCAGACATTTCAACAGAGGATTGATGGAACCATTAATCCATTTGAGGGGCAGATCGATCTGGCAATCAGCGCAACAATCAAAGGAAAAGACCCTTAGAAGAGAGTCCAGCTGAAGCAGGTATGATGAAAATAAAAGTGGCCCCAGGATGGACCCCTGCAGAGCGCCGCATGCAAGAGGCGCTGAAGTGGAAAAACATCGGCAACATTAACACAAAGTGTCTGGAACCGTCATGGCTGCTCCTGTATCCCCAACAGCAATAAAAGGGTTCTGTGGTCAACAGCATTGTAGGCCAGGTCAAAGGTCAAAGGCCCAGTGACAAAAGGATCACAAAGTGACCAGAGCCATTTGCTAAAAAGTTCTCATTTAAAAACCCTCACGAAGGCCGTTTCTGTTCCAACCCAGACTGGAAGATTGGAAGAGGTCTTCGGTTTGTTCTGGTCCAAGTTCTAGAGCAAAGGTTCAGATGAAACTATGTTGCTCCTCCACTGAAAAACAAGAATAGCTCATCCAAGTTCAGTAAATTACTTAAGTTTACAACAAGTGAGTGAAGCTATAAATACATTTACCAAGTTGAAAGTGATAAATTAATTTGGATAAATTTCATTAATAAAATGCTGAGAGCTGAAGCCATTTATTTGACTTGGACCAACTGTTCTCCTTTTTTCATTGATGGGTATTTGCAGACTTCAGCAGTATGAAGAAGAGAGAAACAAACCAAAGTTCATCTGACAAATTCTGTGGAGAAAATCTGCTGACACGGCGTGGGCGGCTGACGGACCGGACCGGAACCACGGAACCAAGAACAGAACATGTGAAGTTCCAGGGGCTGAAAACCTTCGGGACCAGACAGGCTGGCGGTTCTCTAGAACTTCGACTCAAATCTTTTCAGTAAAGGTCAGATCCAACGGAACCGGAAGAGGAAGCCGCCGAAGCTGCTTCACTTGCAGGAAACTGGGTTTTATTCTTCTGGACTTTTAGGTTTTCAACAATTAACCAACATTTAAGTCATCAAAATGTTCTGATTAAAAATAACATTCTAATTTAAAATGTTAGATTATCCCGTCCCTTTCCGAACGTGGGTTCAGGTTCTGACCCATCAGCTGCTTCACCTGAGCTCAACTCACCTGCACGTCGCCCCGGCCGTACCGGAAGTTCAGCGGCCATGCGCGAGAGCCAAATATGAAGCGTCGCGTCACGTGGCCGTGTGACGTTTTCCTCATCGCTCGATCCTTAACGCGGGTTGGCCGGAGTCCTCCCGGGTCCAACTCACTTCAAACAATAGAGTCCAACGTCATAATGACGTCATTATGTGACTCAGGTGTGCTGAAGCAGAGACACATCTAAAGGTCGCAGGACACCGGACTCCAGGCTCCTCATCATCATCATCATCTTCATCGTGGGCCTCGGAGGTTCTGCTCCGTTCTGATGGGCTCAGAGTCTAGAACTGCCCAGACTGGTTCTAGTTCAGAACCTGGAAGACCCTCAAGTCCATTTACTCTGAACCTCTTGGTTCAGAACCAGAACCAGCTGGCCTGTTGATGGGTCTGAGGAACCACTACTGGGCCGGGTAGTGAAGAACTTTAAGTACCAGCAGAGCCTTAAAATGCGTTTTCAGATGGACGGTATCAGCACAGAAAGTTCTGATCCACATCAGAGAGGAAAAACTCCTCTTTAACAGGAAGAAACCTCCAGCAGAACCAGAACCGGGTTCGGTACCAGCGGCCGACTGGAGGTTTGAGAAGACAGAGCAGAAGAACTGAGAAGTTTCTAATGAAAGTAAAAAGTTAGCAGCAGGATCAGGTGATGACAGCCTCATGTCAGCTGATGCTCCGCCTCCAGGAAGGAATCAGCCAATCAGAGCACCAGATCAAGTGGAGCTTCTATGGAGAGAAAACAAAAAGTTAGCGGTTGAAATAGCAGCAGAAAATGCTAAATGGAGAGTAGCAGCAGAAGCCTGTAGCATCATGACTGCAGCAATGGCTCGGGATGACCCTAATCAGCTTCAGCTGGAACTAGAACCATCAGGATGGCAACACTGCTAACAGGAGGTTCTACAGAACTTCACGGGTCAGAACCAGAGGCAGTTGGATCTGTTGGTTCTGACCACCTCACCGGGTTCTTCTAGAACTCCCTCAGTAAAACAGTAGAACCTGATTGGTTCTGATTGGTCCATTCAGACAGGCTGGCAGAACCACAGGAGGCGTTTGAGGCTTCCTCTAAAATACGAAGTCTGAGCGTCCGATGGGCCTGCAGGAGCTCGGTCGATCCTGTGATCGATCCAATCCGGATCACCTGACCTGGTTCTGTCCGCTATACCTCTCTGAAGTTACATCCGGATCGTTACTGGGACGGTTTTCCGTCAACGTTCCATAATCAGAACTGGCAGCCGGTCCTGAAGGTCACATGAACTAGATCAACTGCCGGTTCTGATCCAGTAGCTCAGCAAGTTCTGAGCCAGTTCTGACTAGAACCAGCAGCCGGTCCAGTTCATGTGACCTTCAGGACCAGATTCTTCCATGAAGGCTGGGCAGCGTTTCTGCCACCCGCTGACGGGCCGGGCCGAGCCGGGCCGCTCTGTTATGTAACTGGTATCTGAAAGTAGAGACAGGATTAGGGGTCAAAGGTCAGAGCCCAGCAGGATTAAAACGTTAATCTGCTGGTTGGATCAGCTGCTGTTCTGCTGCGGCGCCAATCGTTCTGGTTCTGGAAATCAGAGCCTGGTTCAGGCCTCCAGAACTTGGGTCAGACCCCTCTTCTTTATGGTCTTCCTCCTCTGATGTCATTCCAACATTGAGTTGCCATGGAAACCTGTATTTAGACCCATATTCCCATCAGGAACCATAGAATTCACTGATCTGAAGCAGCTCTGAATAAACGGATCAGTGGTTCTTCAACTGCTGACCCAATCAAAGTTCAGACTGGGCCAAGGGCCCGGGATGAAGTACTGACCCATAGCAGAACCCTGATCAATCAGACGAATGGACCGGGTTGGAGCGGTTCCACTTAGAACCTACCTGATTCTAACGGTTGATCCCAACAGAACCTGACTGGTTCCGGTGGCTCTGACCGGCAGACGGCTGGTTCTGCTCAGTGTCCAAAAATCCAACAGGTGGAACATGTGATTGGAAAGCTAGTTACCAAGGTAACTGGTTAGTTCACTGGGCTGTAGAAGGGTTGGTGAGCTGAAACCTGACTGGTTAACCAGCTGGTCGGTTAACCAGCCAACTCATTCTTAGATTGTGTTGGTTTTTTTAAAGGTTTTATTGGCCCTAGAGGCCTTTATTTGATAGTTAACATACAGGAAAGTGGGAAATGAGAGAAGGAAGACATGCAGCAAAGGTCACCAGGTTGGGAATCGAACCTGCGACAGCCATGTCGAGGACTAAGGCCTCCATATGTGGGTTGTGCCTAACCCCTGCACCACCACAGCACACCATGTTGATTGTGTTGTTTTTAAATCAATATTTATTCGAGGAAATAAAAGCAGAGTGAACTTTATTAAACTTTTACTCTTAAAGGTCAAACACAAAAGGATCAGTCATTCCTCATAGTTACATCATTTACAGTGACATCTGAACGCAGCACGAGGCCTTCAGGGACCATTGGAACATCTCAGCATCTACAGACATAAAACTTTACAGGAGGGTCCCCAAGTCCAGACCTCAAGGGCCACCTGACCACTTCACACACCTCTCTGCTGAAACACACCTGGGTCAGGTAAACGGCGCTGCCAGCCGATGCAGATGCATCTAGAAGATGCAGGATGGGGACGACCCCTGCTCTACACACACTTCCCTTCATACTTCCTGTCTCACTCTATCTCTCTCTCTCTCACACACACACACACACACAAAGGTAAGGGCACTGCAGCAGTTCAGCAATTAAAGGCTTCAGGAAGGTGAGTTATAGCAGTTACCATGACAACGAGGATGGAGGAAAACAAAGCTTCTACAGAAACATTAAAGTTAAAACTTTCTGTGGATCGACACCTGGACCACCTGTAGAACAGGTCTGATGTTCTGGTTCTGACACAGTAGTTCTCCCTTTAGTTCAAGTCCAGATGGGTCAGAACCTTTGTCCAATCGTAAAGTTTCTCTATGGGAAAAATGGACCTGCAGGTCACCATGGAAACAAGAACCAATACCAGAACATTTTGAGGACCAGCTAAAACTCAACATGTGAACTGGGGACGGACTCCTGGTACTGAATGCCATCAAGGGTTTAAAGCATTTGATAAAACTGCAGAAACTGGTTCTGGAGTGGGTCTGGCATCTGTGGAACCGGTTCTGGTCATAATGACGAAAAAACAAAGATGGTCTCAAAGAACCCTGTGCCCATAAAGACCGGTTGGGTCTCGGAAGGTCCAGAAGACGAGAATAAAGCTGGATGGATCTTTGGGTCTTGGTTCAGAACCGCCATGAAGTTCTGAGGATCTGAGGTCCGTTTCTGGTTTGAGGAGTTCTAAGCTCTGGAAGTCACTTCTGGACCTTTGAACCTGACTGAGGTTCTGTTGGAGGTTCTGCTTGCACATTTCAGAAGGTCCAGTGCTCCAAGGAACCTCTGCATTGTTGCTCGGAGAATTCAACGCTGGTCCTGGACCCGGACTCTTCCTGAGATTCTGGTTTGGAGATATTTGGATCCGGTTTGGCTTTGATGCGTCTCTGGAGCAGGCTCCTTCAGTGGTTCTGGTTCAGTTGTGACTGAGGACAGCAGAGGCTCCTCTGGAGCTGGTTTGGGGATGGGTTGAGATCTGGTTGGTTCCGGACGGTTCTGGAGAATCTCTGCCTGATAAAAATCAGTCAGAAGCATCCCTCCTCACCAGTAGGGGGCACCGGTCTCCACCCGGCCCCAGCTCTGCCACTCAGGGAAGATCCCCGACGATGTTCTGGGACTTCCAAACGGGTCAAAGTCCATCTTATCCGTCTTCTGTCTGCCGCCATCCCTCGGAACATCCTGCCCTGGGCTCCTGCCAGAGGCCTGGTCCGGACGGCCAGTCGGGTCCGCCATCGCCAGCCGGTAGTTGTTTCCCAGGTTGTTGTCCCAGTGGACCTGGTCTTTTGTCTGGTACCGGATGCAGAATTCTACTCGGCTGGATGGAACCAGGTCTGGAGGGAGGGGGACGGAGAAGGTGAAGGTGTCGATGTCAGGGCAGCCGTAGACGTTGTTCAGGTACCGGCACCAGACATCCTGGAATGAGTTCCAGGAGTCAAAAGTGATCCGAACTGAGACGGACTTCTCAAAGCAGATGTTCCGGACATGGACGGTACCGGAGAGAAGGTGGTCTTGCACCGAACAGGTCTCTAGACACACCTGCTGGGCTTTGAGCCGGTTCCTCAGATCCAGATAATCTGCAGCTGGTGGCGTGAAGTCCAGAACCAGGCCAGAACCCAATTCTGCTGAGTCTAGAAGCAGAGCAAAACCAGAGATCAAAGTGGGAATTACAACAGGTTCTAATCCAGGTCAGGTTCAAACTGTTCAACTGGAATCAACTGAAACCAGTTACAACCAACTGGAACAAGTTGGAACCAATTGGAGCCACCTGGACACCGGGTCGTTCCAGGTGGCTCCAATTGGTTTGCCTGATATTTAAATTGATCAGGAGTCAAATGGTTCTCAGACCCTAACTGAAGAAGAGATTGCAGAACATCTGCATCGACTCGTCACGGGTTGGATGCTTTTTACCTTTGACCCCCAGGTCCAGTGCCTCAGTGGCGCCCTCCAGCTCTGTCAGGTGGAACTGCAGCTCAGCCAACGGGTCATCTTCGGTAAAGACATAGACGGTGGTGAGCGCCAAACCCTGGGAGTCCGCGAATGCCACGCTCTTCCTTGGGTTCTTCCTTGGCGCAGAAGTGGATGTCTCCATGGAGACGGAGTCGCAACACCCTGAGGACAGACACGGTCGCAGCGAGCGGCAGCTCGGCCTCGCAGCCGCTGGCACATACTGACAGTCATGGTTACTGAGGAAGGAGCGAAGCGGAGGAGAGCTCGCGAGGCAGATCCTGATGGCCATGTCCACAGGCATGATGGGAAATGGAGTCTTGAGGACAGAACGACAACCTGTTAGACAACATGGAGGACCAGCCATGCCCTGTTCTCCTACTACTCTCCACTGCCTGGTCTGCTACTGCTGCTGATGGGAACTCTGACTTATCACACCATGAGCTGCATTCACACCAGTCCTGTTTTCATCAAACTGCCTGGAAAGCGGTTTGGTGTGAACCCTAATCCAACTCTGATGTGAATCAAACAGTGACTAAAGTCCAAGAGGTTGGAGTCCTAGTCAAACGGTGTTTTTGACTAAATTCCCAGAGGGATAGAGCCCCAGTTAAACAACGTTTAACTGAAGTCCTAAAAGGGGCGTGGGTTTTAATATTTTTATCTTTTATAATCTTTTTTTTTCAAAATCTCTTTCTCACTGCTTATTACATGCCGTTTTTATTTTAATTATGCAAAGCACTTTGAAATGCCTTGCTGCTGAAATGTGCTATGCAAATAAAATTTGATTGATTGATTGAACTTTGGTCCTCCTACCAACCTCAGTCTGGGTTTGGTGGAAGTAACCTCTGATGTTTTTCTAATGTGAACGCCAAACGGACCGAGATTGCTCCAAAAGCAGGAAGTGCACAGCTGACTCATCTGTGCATTGATTGGCTGGTTGAACAGGTTTATTGGTGGTTTTTATGGTTCTGGTGGACCAAACGGCTGAGGTGTGGAGCTGAGCATTGGAGTTGGGTCAGAACCAAAGCCTCCCTGACCCAACTGCATATCTCCAGTGAACTTAAAGAGCAGACACCAATATGGATCAATAATCAATAATTATTTGGATGATCGATCTCCTCCAGGTGTCATCAGCTGGCTGTTCAATGAACCTTATTGATTATAGATCTGATGAACTGGAACTTCCAGAACCATCCATCCTCGATTTTCACCTTTAAATCCTCTGTTACATTGTCAACATAATTATTGATCATCATCATGTGTCTGAAAACTTCTCTATAAATAAAGTTTGATCGAAGACCCGGTCCGAGTCGAACCGGGTCGGAACCAATAGATGTCCCCTGTTCCCTCTGGTCCAGCTAAGGTTCTGATTCGGAGCAACCAGAAAACCAGAACCTCCTGACTGGTTTTGACCTCACCAACCCGATGGTTCGGTGCCGGATGATGAACTGGACCTCCGGCTTTTGTGTGTGTGTGTGTGTGTGTGTGTGTGTGTATGCGCGCTCGCTGACGTTGCGCAGATCTACATTTCTGTCTCACCTGCTGAGTTTCATGGAGAAGTTCGGTTCGGTAGTTTCCGGTGAATTCCGCCAGCTTCGGGCCGCAGCAGGTCCAGGTTCGGTTCTTCGATCTTCTGACAAGTTTTAGACTTTATTTACTGTTTCTCTCTCCTTTCAGCCATCTTTCTGCTGTGCACGCGCCTCGGCACGCCCCCTTTCATCCGCGCACGGAGAACAGAGTGACCAATCAGAGCTCAGAGACGTCAGCCGCTTCCTTGTTCCTCCAATAGGAAGCGACGGTGAGGCGACTTGATCGGGTCACGTCCTTCTCACCGCCAACGGAGCAGCAGGAGTGAAAACAACCGACGAAGGCGGGGCATAGACGGCAAGATAATCCGGGATGAGACCGTTAGCGGCTGGAAGAGGACGGTTCCGAAAAAAGACCAGAAAGAGTCAAAGGTCGCTGTGACGTCAGTAGGAGGTCAGAGGAAGGTTTAACAAAATCACTGTCATTAAAAAAATCAGACAGTCATTGAACAACACAGTAAAGCCATTCCTCACCCCCACAACCTCCACTGACCTCTGAAGAGGAAGAGGAGGATGATGAGGATGAGTTGGTTGATGAGTGATCAACTATAATCATTAAGTTTGGGGTTTCTGCTTGTTGCCTCGGCTTGAGGTTGGATTCTGTTCAGATCCTTACTGAAGGTTAACTCATGATTTGATTATTGTTTCTTAAACGTACTTTAGAAATAAAATGTGTTTTTTTTGTTTGTTTTTTTGCCATGTAACATTACTGTCCACGTTTAAATAAACTGCAATTGAATTTTGGTTTTATAGTTTTGAAATGTGTTCACATCCCAGTTGGATTATAAAGTCAAACTGAAAAACTAAAACTAAAATAAAGACCTGATGTTTATGATCAGAAAGTTGCAGAAGAACGTGTTGATAGTTGCATAAATAAGAGAGCAACATGAGAGAGCAACATCATATTTCCATCTAAAATAAAACATTTAGTCAGAAATTCAAATAATATCAATAGTGTTTATTATTTGTTTTTGGAATGAACAAACAGGCAGCTGTGCTTTAAATCTTTGGTTACATCATTTGTTTACAAACATACTGATAAAAAAAAATCACAAGTGCTTACTGGGCGCGTGCAAAACAAAATAATAATACTGCCAGGAACATCAAGTAGGACCGAGAACGCTCTCACAGTGACAAAAACCTGTACCGATAAACGCTGAACCCTTGAACCCTCCAGACAAAACCGGCCCCCACCCCACTGTCCTCAAGACGGCAAAACCCTTCAGCATCTCGAGACCCTAAACATCGGCTGCAGTTCGCCTCCCTAGGCAGCAGGGGGCAGCAGAGCAGTGACCCTGGGGGGGGCAACATATCCTCAGCAGTGGAGCATTTTTGACTTCAGACGTGCAAAGAGAAACTTAACTACAGAAAATTCCTTCACTTTCAGAAAAGTCATCTTCTAGAAACGATCCGATTGGTTCTGGACTCACCAACCCCAGATCTGGGTTTTGGTCCAGACGAGGTGATGAACCCCCCACCCCCACACTTCCCTCCTACAGGCAGATGTTGATCTGCTTGGCCAGCTCACGGTCCAGGTCGTGGATCAGGGTGTCGAAGTCCTTCAGGCTGAGGCGACAGTTGAACGGAGCATCAAAGTCCATGAAGTCGTCTATGAAGTGGCCTCCTCCTGTGGCTCCGGGCGGCCAAGCCTCCTTCTGTTCTTCCTCCTCCTCTTCCTCTCTGCTGCCTGAAACACGGAGCAGAGAGTGACACGAAGCCTTCAGCCGAACCTGAAGTCCGAGCCGCCCCTGTGGTCGGAGTTTTACCTCCTTCGCTCTCACTTCCCGCCACCTCGTCGTAGTCGGCTTCATCCTCTGCCGGCAGGTCCGGCCCGCAGACGGTCCAATCCCCCGCGTACCGGTTGACGGGGGGCGGGCTCTCCAGTCGAGCTGGTCCGCCACGCCCCCGACGGGACACCACGCCGTCCGCGCCGGGAAGCCACAGTGGGCGGTGCTGCGGGTGTGGTTCGACCTGGAGGTGCCGGGCCATGGAGGGGGAGCGTGGAGGGGAGGGGTCGTCTTCTGGCACTCGGTTGATTGGCACTAAGGAGGAACACGGGGAATGTGAAGATTATGAAAGGTGAATGTTGTGAGTGCAGCAGCAGTGGGTCGGCTCGGCTCACCTGGCCAGAGCTGCAGCAGGTAGTGCAAGGCCTCGATGTGCCGCTTGAAGTCCACTGCATTGGCCATCTCCTCCCCCGGACAGAGGGTCTTGCCCCGGCCCCCCCAGCCAGCCGCCCGGCGGGCCTCCTGGGTTGGGGTGAGGAGAACCGGGCCAAAGCAGACCGCCAGATTCTGGTGCGTCATCCGGTTGAAGGAGCTGAAGGACGCGACCAGGCTGAGGTGATCCAGCAGCACAGACAGCGTGGCCTGGGGGGTGGGAGGGACCCATCAACTACAGACAAATGGAGCCCTGACAGGGCGGCTGTGATGTCACTGCTGTGATGACATGAATGTAGTGCACTCATGAACTAGATGAAGGCGTGAAAGTGACTATGGGTCCCTAAATGTATGAAGGCTTTAACTGAGGCAACTGCAGGAAGGAAATACTCTTGTTAAATTCTGTTGTTTTTGTATTTTAGTGTTTCATTTTCATTCTCAGTTTTTCATTCTGGATCTTTGTTGAATAAATAATGACTGTAAGGGTTCTGGGGTTCTGTTTGGACCCTTTAGAACTGTCCGTTAGAATGGTTCCTATGTGCTCAACCCAATCACCAACAGACCCACGGAGTTTGGTTCTGTAGATCTGCAGACATGGGCCCCCCCAAGGTTGCTTCAGTTCGCTTTACCTTTTTATTTTGTACACGAATGTGTCAGCAGTGGTGGGAAGTAAGTTACCTGTACAGTTACTGTACTTAAGTACAATTTTCATGTATCTGTACTTTACTTAAGTAGATTTAATAATGGATACTTTCTACTTTTACTCCACTACATTTTACAGTAAGTAGGGTTAGGCTACATTTCTACTAAACCGTCCCGTTACTCGTTACATCCAAGTCCTGGGTTTTAAGGTGGCGCCGTAAAATCCAAGCAATAACGTGACTTAGTGTCTGTTGTCACCCATCGCCTCCACCTTTACTCGCACGCGGAGCTCCAGACATGCGCAGTGGTTTCCTCTGAGCGGGAGAAGATGTCTGTGTGATCGTCAGTAATATAATAGCTGCATAAATCATAAGATATGGCGACATGTAAAACCAGCAGCGCTTCGCTTTCACGGTGGGGACTTAGTCCAACTTTTAGCGTCACTTCGAAGGAAAGCTTAAAGAAAGGTAAGATCTGTGGACGTGATGCTAGCAAAGCTAGCTGTACAGAGACACATGTTGCATCTGGATGAAAAAAGTTGTCACTCATGCGCTGAATTATTGTGTGGAGGTGTGACGTCCGTCAGTTATTGTGTTTTGTCCTGAGGCGGAGCAGAAGGGGCGGGACCAGGATTCGCCAGGCCCAGCGCGTCCTCGGGATATAAGCAGCCTGCTTCAGCGCGTGAGAGAGAGAGGACAGGAGCTGAAGCTGGCTTGGAGCTGAGCCGGCTTCTCCACCCAGCTTGATTCTACAGAGGTGGCTCTTCCCCCAGCTGCCTGCCCACCCGGTCCTGGTTTGGATGGTTTGTTTGACCTTTCTTTTCTTTTCGCAGGGCTTATCCGTGGAGCAATGCCACCGACCACAGGGGGGGAGCACCCGCTTGTCTATGCTGGTCCTGTTTATTTGCTTGGATTGTACAATAAAGACTGTATTCTTTTATTGAAGGCCGTGTCTCTCTGGCTTTTTGTTGCGGCTCACGAGCCGGGTCGTAACAAAATGGGGGCTTGTCGTTAGTTGAACCTGGTTGCGTTTGGATAATTTGTTGTTTTTGGTTAAGATTTGGTTTCTGGATTTTTATTTATTTATTTATTTATTTTTTGTGGTTGTTGGATGGCGTAGTTTGTTTTGTTTGTTTTCTCCGGGTGTGGCGTTTCGTTTATTTTTTTTCTGTAATCAGTGGGTTGAGTGTTCATCGTGTACACCTGTTTGCAGCTTTGGTCCCCTGATAGGCGATAGAGGTGTAGCTCCTTTGGGCTTCATCTGGTCGTTGTCTTTGTAGTGTCGCTTCTAGGTGGTTAGTGTTAACTGTTTACAGTTATCTCGGGAGCACGTCCGTGGGATTCTAGGCAGGGAATCTGTATAGATTTCCTTTCTGGCCCGCTGGTTTAAGGTGCGTAACAACCCGCCGCCGAAAAGCGTGAAGACTAGGGATCAGCTGTTAGGTAAGTTTTTGTATATAGGCAAGAATAGTGGGGTTCTCAGTCTGCCTTTTGGGTACACGACTTGGCACTTTTCCCTGGTTACTGTTTGCGTTTCGTTATAAATGATCATGACTTCTCTCTGAATTTTTTGATTCTCCCTCAGAGGAGTTTTTGGAAGGTTGCTCAAAAGAGCAATTATTTGAGATTGGAAAACATTACGGGGTGGAAATTGATGGCCGACGGTCTAAAGAGAATGTGAAGTCCATTTTGGTCGCAAATTTAGTTGAAAAGGACATTTTGCACAGCTCAGTTGGTGAGATTACAGCTAAACCTACTGTTTTACCTCCTGGTTTGACATTTGAGCAGCATAGGGAATTGCTGTTGTTACAGTTTGAACACGATAAGTTCAAAATGAAAGTACAACTGGAAGCAGAGCACACTAGATTGGAGATCGAACGGACACGGCTAGATTTGGCTAAACAGAGTGTTGCGTCTGGAGTCTCTCGTTCTTCTTCCGTTGCTTCTGAGGCAGTTGATATGGAGTTTGATGTCATTGGGAATTTACGTTTATTGCCTAAATTTAATGAACTTGATCCAGATTCTTTTTTCGTCATTTTTGAGCGTGTGGCTGAGGCGCGCAGCTGGTCTGATTCTGCACGTGTGCTGTTGTTGCAGTGTGTGCTTGTGGGGCGTGCTCAAGAAGTTTTTTCTACGTTGTCTGACTCTGATTGCCATGACTATGCTAAGGTGAAAGCTGCTGTTTTAAAAACTTATGAGTTGGTGCCTGAGGCATATAGGCAGAGGTTTCGGAGTTGCAGAAAAAACTCTGAGCAGAGTTACCTGGAATTTGCCAGAGATATTAAAATGCATTTTATGCGGTGGTGCGCGGCAGCAGAAGTTAAAACCTTTGAGCAGCTATGTGAACTTGTTGTTTTGGAACAACTTAAAAACTCAGTTCCTGAGGTGGTTGCTACTTATATTTGTGAACAGAAAGCTCAGACGGCAGCTGCAGCCGCGGCGCTCGCGGATGATTACGTTTTGACCCATAAATCCCAGTTTCCGACAGCAAGTGGTTTCAGGGGGGACATTGGGCGAAGCGATAGTTCTCGCCGTCCTGCTGGTTTGCGTAAGGTGGAAGTTAAACCTCCTGGTTCTTTTGACAGTAATGATCGTTGTAACTACTGCCATAAGCGTGGTCATTGGAAGGCGGATTGCCATCTATTTAAGTCTAGAACTCCAACATTTCAGTCTAGACCAGAGGGGGCGGGTTTAGCGGCGCCTGTGTTTACAGGTGTAGAGAAACGAAAGGAATCGCCGCTCGTAGAGCCTGTGGAATCATATTTACCATTTATAAGAGATGGTTATGTATCATTGGCAAAAGGTGAAAAGAAAATACCTGTGAAAGTACTTAGAGACACTGGTGCGTTTAATTCTTTTATTCAGGCGGATGTATTGCCTCTCCCTGAGCACACAGAGACGGACAACTGTATTCCGGTGAGGGATATGGGTTTGAATATTTTGTTGGTTCCTCTCCACAGGGTGTTTTTGGAGTGCCAGCTTTTTTGTGGAGAGGCTTTGTTGGCGGTGCGACCTGCGTTACCTATTGACGGGGTCTCGGTCATTTTGGGTAATGATCTAGCGGGTTCCAGCATGTGGACAGATGAATCACCCACACCCTCAGTCGGCAGTGAGCCGGAGTCTCAGAAGTTGGATCGACAAGAGGAGAATGAGCGTGAATTGTCGAACGTTTTCACTGCTTGTGCTGTGACTCGAGCTATGTCGCGCTCTCAAGTGAACGGTGACAAGGACGCACAAGAGGAAAATAAAGATTACAAGTTCTTTTTGCCTCTTGCTGATTTTCCATTTCCTGTCACTAGTACTGATTTGATAACTGACCAACGTGCAGATTCCTCATTAAAAGAATTATTTCAACAGGTTCGTCCGGAGGGGGCTGTGTCAGACCACGAAGGTGCGTATTTTCTTCGAAACTCTGTGCTAATGAGAAGATGGGTGCCACATTTTGGTTCTGTGGAACATGCGGTGTTTCAAGTGGTAGTTCCCTCTAAATATCGTGAGGCACTGTTGAAAGTAGCACATGATGATTCTGGACATGCTGGTGTAAAAAAAACATATGACCGAGTCCTTAGACATTTTTTTTGGCCTCGTTTGAAGAGGGATATTTCCTCCTATGTTAGGACATGTCATGTCTGTCAGCTAACTGCAAAGCCTAACCAACCTTTGAAACCCACGCCTTTATTACCCATCCCTGTTGCAACAGAACCGTTTGAGCACCTAATCATTGATTGTGTGGGTCCCTTGCCAAGGTCACGATCTGGGGCTTGCTATTTGTTAACTGTTATGTGCCAAAGTACTCGATATCCGGCTGCTTACCCGTTACGCACAATAACAGCAAAATCTGTGGTGCGTGCTCTTTCTCAGTTCATCTCTGTATTTGGCATTCCTCAGACTATTCAGTCGGATCAAGGCACAAATTTCTCTTCACGTCTTTTTGGCCAGGTGCTAAAACAGCTTCGTGTTAAACACAACAGATCTACGGCTTACCATGCAGAAAGTCAAGGAGCGTTGGAGCGTTTTCATCAAACTTTAAAGTCATTGCTCCGTGCTTATTGTATAGAACTGGGGAAGGATTGGGAGGATGGGTTACCATGGTTGATGTTGGCTGCTCGGGAGGTTACTCAGGAGAGCATAGGCTTTAGCCCAAATGAGTTGGTGTTTGGACACACCGTTAAGGGTCCCTTAGCAGCTGTGGCAGCGGAGTGGAAAGAACCAGAACCACCCCAAAATCTCATTGACTATGTGAACGGCTTTAGGCATAGACTGTATGCAGCGCGGAATTTGGCTAAAGAAAAGTTGTCTGCTAGCCAACATAAAATGAAATCTTTGTTTGATCGTCGAGCAGTGGAACGCTCGTTTTTGCCCGGGGATCAGGTTTTGGCACTGTGTCCCATTATTTCATCTCCTTTTCAAGCTAAGTTTTCCGGCCCGTATACAGTGTTAAAGCGGCTCTCTGATCAGAACTACCTCATTGCAACGCCTGAGCGCAGAAAAACCACGCAGTTGTGCCACGTGAATTTGCTAAAACCATACTATGCGCGAGATCAGGTAAAAAAATCTCCCGAGGACATACACCCAGTTTGTGCGGTTAATGAGGTTTGTATGGCCACTTGTTCTAACGAGGAGACTGGTACCTTGGACAGCGCCATGACGCACGGGCGTCTTTCCAACTCGGAGTCGCTGCAGAAATTGGATGTGTTATCACATCTTTCTGAACATCATTCAAAACAGTTGAGTGAGCTAATTTATAGCTTCCCGGGTTTGTTTTCTGATACTCCTGGGCGTACAACTTGGTTGGAACATGATATTGATGTGGGTCAGGCGAGTCCCATAAAACAACATTTTTATCGGGTAAACATGGAGAAACGAAAATGTCTTGATGCAGAAGTGAAATATATGTTGGATAATGGGATAGCTGAGCCATCTTCGTCTAGTTGGGCATCTCCTTGCATTTTGGTTCCTAAGCCAGATAATACATTCCGTTTTTGTTCAGACTATAGAAAATTAAATGCTGTCACAAAGCCCGATTCATTTCCACTTCCTAGAATGGATGATTGTGTGGATCAAGTTGGTTCGGCTAAATTCGTTAGCAGATTTGACTTGCTTAAAGGTTACTGGCAAGTTCCTCTGACAAAACGTGCACAGGAGTTAGCTGCGTTTGTTACTCCTTCTGGGTTGTATTCATACACAGTTATGCCGTTTGGACTTCGGAATGCACCCGCTACTTTTCAACGATTAATGAATTATGTGGTGGGAGATATGCCAGGTTGCGCGGTGTATTTAGATGACGTAGTGGTTTATTCTGATACTTGGGAACAACACATGGAGCGCATTCACGACTTGTTTACTCGCTTGTCGGTGGCAGGACTTACAATTAATCTTGCTAAGTGTGAGTTTGCGAAAGCAACCGTGACATACCTCGGCCATGTAGTTGGGCAGGGTCAAGTGCGCCCAGTCGCAGCCAAGGTGCAAGCAGTACAGAACTTTCCTGTTCCTGTTACAAAAAAGGATCTCATGCGTTTTCTTGGTCTGGTTGGTTATTATCGTTGTTTCTGTAAAGACTTTTCTTCGGTAGTAGCCCCATTAACCAGCTTGCTTTCTAAGGATGCCAAGTTTGACTGGTCTCCTTCTTGTCAGCATGCGTTTGAGCAGGTAAAGCAGCTTCTCTGTTGTGCTCCGGTTTTGGCTGCCCCACGCTTGAATGCTCCTTTTCAGCTCCATGTGGATGCCAGTTATGTGGGTGCAGGTGCAGTTTTGACACAAATGGATGACCAGGGCAATTGCAAGCCAGTCAGTTATTTTTCAAAAAAATTTAACAAACATCAATTAAATTACTCTGTGATCGAAAAGGAGACACTTGCTTTAATCCTGGCTTTGCAGCACTTTGATGTTTACTTGGGGGGTGGTGCTCCTATTGTTGTATATACGGATCATAATCCGCTTACATTTTTGACGACGCTAAAATGTCCTAATCAACGTTTGGTTCGTTGGTTGCTCTTTTTGCAGTCTTTTTCTTTGGATATACGGTACATAAAAGGACGAGATAATGTAGTTGCTGATGCGCTTTCTCGTGCCCCTGTATTGTAAACGACAATGCATCTTAGATCTGGATGATTTTTATTTATTTATTTATTTTTTTTTTTTTACTTGGGATTCCCTTGTGGGAACCCATGTTTTGTGGGTGGGGGTGTGACGTCCGTCAGTTATTGTGTTTTGTCCTGAGGCGGAGCAGAAGGGGCGGGACCAGGATTCGCCAGGCCCAGCGCGTCCTCGGGATATAAGCAGCCTGCTTCAGCGCGTGAGAGAGAGAGGACAGGAGCTGAAGCTGGCTTGGAGCTGAGCCGGCTTCTCCACCCAGCTTGATTCTACAGAGGTGGCTCTTCCCCCAGCTGCCTGCCCACCCGGTCCTGGTTTGGATGGTTTGTTTGACCTTTCTTTTCTTTTCGCAGGGCTTATCCGTGGAGCAATGCCACCGACCACAGGGGGGGAGCACCCGCTTGTCTATGCTGGTCCTGTTTATTTGCTTGGATTGTACAATAAAGACTGTATTCTTTTATTGAAGGCCGTGTCTCTCTGGCTTTTTGTTGCGGCTCACGAGCCGGGTCGTAACAGGAGGTGTTGACTGAGGTGTCGCAAATATGGGACAACGCTGTGACCAAAGTGCAATATAGTGATATGATATTCAGGAACGATCCGATTCTTCTGGACGAAGGTTGATGGGACTGAAGCCTCACTGAGAAACGTTCTGTGTTCTTGTAATGCTCTGCGTACACTGCAGTATCTATTATTTTATTGTATTAAAAAAAAATATATATATATATATATATATATATATATATATATATATATATATAATAAGGCAAGTCCTGAGAAGCCAGCTCAATGGCAAGAACAAGATCCGTGCAATAAACAGCTATGCCTTACCAGTAATCAGATACCCTGCCGGAATAATTAGCTGGCCAATGGAAGAGATGAAGGCCACGGATGTTAAGACTCGGAAGCTACTAACCATGCATGGAGGGTTCCACCCCAAATCCAGCACCCTGAGACTGTACACAAGCCGTAAGGAAGGAGGCAGAGGACTAGTGAGTGTGAGAGCCACTGTCCAGGATGAAACATCTAAGATCCATAAATACATCAAGGACAAAGCCTCAACGGACGATGTGCTCAGCGAATGTCTCAGGCAATGGGGAACAGAGGACGAGGTGCTGGAGGAACCATCATGGGAGGACAAGCCCCTACATGGGATGTACCACCGACAAATAACTGAAGTGGCTGATATCAGGAAATCCTACCAATGGCTGGAGAAAGCTGGACTCAAGGACAGCACGGAGGCCCTCATCCTGGCCGCCCAGGAACAGGCCCTAAACACCAGAGCAATAGAGGCTCAGATCTACCACACCAGACAAGACCCAAGGTGTAGGTTGTGCAAGGAGGCCTCTGAGACAGTCCAGCACATAACAGCAGGGTGCAAGATGCTGGCAGGGAAAGCGTACATGGAACGACATAACCAAGTGGCGGGCATAGTGTACAGGAACATCTGTGCAGAATATGGACTGGAAGCCCCGAGGTCAAAGTGGGGGACACCCCCAAAGGTGGTGGAGAATGACCGAGCTAAGATCCTGTGGGACTTCCAGATCCAGACAGACAAGATGGTAATGGAGAACCAACCGGACATTGTGGTGGTGGATAAAGAACAGAGGAAAGCCGTTGTGGTGGATGTAGCAATACCAAGTGACCACAACATCAGGAAAAAGGAGAAACTGGAGAAATACCAGGGCCTCAGAGAGGAACTGGAGAAGGCCTGGAAGGTGAAGACCACAGTGGTGCCTGTGGTCATCGGGGCCCTCGGGGCAGTCACCCCCAAACTGGAGCAGTGGCTCAAACAGATCCCAGGAACAACATCAGACATCTCAGTCCAGAAATGTGCAGTTCTAGGCACAGCCAAGATACTGCGCAGAACCCTCAAGCTCCCAGGCCTCTGGTAGAGGACCCGAGCTCAGAGGATGAAAGAGACCACCCACGGAGGGTGAGAGGGGAAATTTTTTTTTTAATATATATATATATATATATAATTTATTTAATTGGCGAATAAATAAAACAAGAACGTAAGAACACAAAGCATGCTCATTGCTCTTTGTTTTCTGGTGGCAGATGTTGCAGCAGGAGGGAGGATGAAAACAGTCACGGTGCTCCTTCTGCTTCGTTACTTCTTACTTATTGCGCCTTGGACAGGTTCATAGTTGAGCGTTGCTTACCGTTAATTCCTATGTTTAATGGTGCGGTTTAACGGTGCAGACAGTTGTGGTTTCTGAGATTGGCAATATGGGCAACTGCCCAGGGCGTTATTTTTTTTTAGAGATGGCAGGAAACCTGTGGATTGTGCTACAGAGATGAAAGCAAAACAGAATGAAGAAGAGTTTGAATTGATACTGGTTAAATTTATTTCAGCTCTAAGTATTTAATATCTAGGTGTTTTTAAGGGAATGTGGATCTTTCAGATCAATTTGAGAAGCAATTTTGATAGGTGCACTTAATTTTATTGTGTCACGTAGCGCGGGGTGCTGGTCTTGGTCTTGGGTTCGGTGGTCTTGACTACAACTCTGCTACTGGCTCCTGGTTGCATGTCCTCCCCCACCCACCTTCTTTCCATCCCCTTTCAGTTGGATTTCTTTCAAAATAAAAGCCACAAGTGGCAAAAAAAGTGAAGTTCATGCTATGTTAGGACAGGAGACAAGATGTTTCCATCCCTGAAATTATGATGCATAGAATCACATGTCTAAGTTTAAACTATGTTACAGAGTAAACATAATGAAAACATGCTTTATCTGTGGCATTGTTCATTAAAATGGGACATTACTGATGTATTAAAATTAAATACGATCGGTTCACTTAATGATATTGTATTAGGGATTAGGTAATGCATTCAGCAAGTACTTGTATTTTAATACTTAAGTATTTTTAAAAGCCAGTACTTTTTTACTTTTACTTAAGTACATTTTTTGAGTACTTCCTCCACCACTGGTGTGTCAGTTCTCAACCCAATCAATACATAATAAAATTTTCAGATGATACTGTTATTCTGAGTCTCTTAACAGGCAATCCTGACAGTCATAAATCTGCTGTAGATAAGTTTGTTTTATGGTGCGACTCTCATAAACTACAGATTAACACCTCAAAAACTGTTGAATTATTTCTGGATCCTAAATCAATCAGTGACCGGAATCCTATAGCCATACATGGCTGCCCCATTAAACAGGTTGCATCTTTTAAATATTTAGGTGTGTTCATGGATGGCGATCTAAGTTGGCGGACACATGTGACAAATGTATGTGCAGAGGTTCACCAGTGTCTCTATTTTCTTAGACGACTTCGATTGTGTGGTGTTTCTAAAATGATAATGCTGATCTTTTATAGGGCAACTGTCGAGTCTATTCTTAGACCATCACTGGATGGTTTGGAAATCTCACTGTTAAATTAAAAACTCAAATTCAAAGTCTGGTGAAGATGGCAAGCAAGATTATCAACACTCTGGATCCATCTTCTCCACAACTCCTGTTTGAGCAGGCTACCATCAGGCAAGCTGAGAACATCTTGTCTGATGGGTCATATGTGCTCGCATCAGAATATGTTCTTATGAACTCTGGAAGAACGTTCAGGGCCTCCCTTTGCAAATACAACCGTCTGAAACATTCATTCGTACCTCTCTCTATTAACTTGATAAATGGCAGACTAGCGAGGCCTGGACAGAGCAACAGGAGGTCCAGACAATGACCAAGAGTAGCATGTAGTGCAGGGGTGTCTAAAGCGGGTCCTGGAGGGCCGGCATCCTGCATGTTTTAGTTCTCTCCCTGGTTTAGCGCACCTGCATCAAATGATGGCTCATCAGAAGGTCTGAGGAGAACATTGACGAGCTGAGGAGGTTGTTGCTACCACTAGGGAGAGAACTAGAACATGCAGGATGCCGAGCCTCCAGGACTCACTTTGGACACCCCTGATGTAGAGGATGTATTTGGGATGTACTGCTGATCTGATATTTGTGGTAGTATTTTTTTACTTTGTTTTTTATTTGTTCATGGTTACTGTCCTTTTGGATGAGTTTTTCATCGTTGTACTGCAGTTTTTGCCCCTGCTTCCAGGATACATTTCTCCTGCGGGAGACTAATCAGTCAGTCAGTCAGTCAGTGAGTCTGTCTGTCTGTCTGTCTTCCTACCTTCCTTCCTTCCTTCCTTCCTTCCTTCCTTCCTTCCGTTACCTTCTCTGGTTCCGGCAGACAGGACAGGAGTCGAACGGTGCACTGGGCCGCTTCTGGGTCAGGGGTCTCCAGTGGTGGTCGCAGGGTCATGGCCTCCCGGACCACCTGGTACAGAGTCCTGGTGATGAGCGGCGACGGCAGCTCACGGAGGTAGTCCTTCAGAACACCTGGAGAACAACAGCGTTGGTTCTGGCTGGTTCTGATCCAGTCCAACTGGTCAGTTTATCAACATAACAACAGTTTACTCCTAACACCGTCTCAAGGCCTGTTACAAAGAAAGTCCAATCAGGATTCAGAAAACAAGGCAATCAGTACTGAGTAATGTGTCTTTGATTCTGATCCAAACCCTTGGGACCAGGTCAAATACAAAGATCTTGTTCTAGTTTATTTGGGAAACCGGTCTCTGGTTCTGTTTAGTTCCCTCCCTCCAGTTTCACTTGATGACTGATATCTTTGAGTTTGGACCCAGCCAGCAGTTTAAAACCAAACAGTCCACCAATCAGTGGGTCCGGTTCTAAAAAAAGTCCTCATGAAAAACTAAGCTCAGGACTGGGTGAGAACCTGAGCTTGGTTTGCTCCTGCACCAGGTTCTGGTTCTGGTCACTGACCTGTGATGACGTTGACGTCGGGGTACCGGTCCTCGGACAGACACACGGCTGAACTGTTCTTCTCAAACCCGTCTCTCAGCTCCTTCTTGACGGCAGCAGAACCACACAACCGGTACAGACCCACCACCTGAACAAACCCAGGTCCGGTTCAATCTTGGATCAGTACTGAGGAATCAGAGCGGTCGCAATAGAAACGGCTTAGTTCCCACCTTCAGGCCTCGTCTCTCTATTTCTGCCACCGTCTTCTGGATCAGCAGGGGAACTGGAGCTGCGTTTCCTTCTTTCTCCACCAGGTGGTGCAGTTCAACCCCAAACACATTAGCAGGTGCTGAGGGATCCCTGCCGTGCTGCCGACACAAACATTCAGATTCCCAGCACCTCTAGGCTTTTTAACAGCAGTATGTGACTTTTATTTTAGTAAAGATATTTTAGAGTTTTTTTATTTAACAGTCAATAAGGAGGGGAGAGAAGAAGTAGACAAGCAGTAAATGACCTGAGACCGGGAATCGGACCCAGAACAACCATGGCAAGGACTACAACGTCTGCACCCAGTGCGCCTTCTATAGGACTCCCAGCGCATTGCAACAGCAGCATATATAGAGTTTACCAGGATCTCCCAGGTTACCTGGGTGTCCCATTTTTCCTGCAGAGTCAGTTTGACGTACAGCAGTCCTCTGGGCTCCAGCTTCAGGCACAGCTGCTGACTGCGACTTCCTGACACAGAAACAAGCAGCAGATTTCAACCCGAATGAACCATCATCACCTCTCCAGGATCAATAACCAAAATCAGGTGGAATGTGATCGACCTTTAAAGAGCGGCGGGATGGAGACGCCACCCAGACAGCACACCCGGTTCCTGTTTGGACCTCCAGCAGAATTACTCTGGTCTGGTTTGGCGCCGCCCACCACTGACGGAGCCGCTGCAAAACAAAAAGCACTTGTGACACCAAGAGTCCTAACAATGGGTGGTCCAGGTCAGGGTCCAGGTCCAGGTCCAGGTTCAGGTTCAGGTTCAGTTGAGGGTCCGGGTTATTTAAACATAGCTGGGGTCGGGATCTGGACCCCCCTAGAATTAAGCCGGTACCTGGTGTTAGCACCACGATGCGGAGCTGCCGGGCCCTCTCCAAGTCAAGGTGAAAGGTGTGGTTCAGGGGCCGGGTGTGGCCTCTGAGGTTCAAGAGGGCGGTCCTGGCTCTTGTCACCCCATCGACTTGGATGGCCAAGAAGATTTCTTTGCTGTCCTCTGATCTAGGACCGAAAGAGGCACAATATGCTTAGGACTAAAACAGGCTTAGAGACATTACGCTGCAAACTGGAAGGACATTTTCCATTTTATAGTCAAAGTCCAGGTCCTGGTCTGATCGGTCAGCTCTAGTTTACCTGCTGCTCTTCATCTCCTCCAGGCCCAGCAGGTGCACTGTCAGTAACCCCGTCACCCGCTGGCTGCATCGCGGCGGATCTGAGCCCACGTACAGCTGAAACGAACTGACGTCACACCAAGCTTCCTGGGATGCTGTGAGGTCAGCAGCCTGTTGCCGGGGCAACAGCTCAGGGGAGTCTCCGTCACTGAGATATCCTAACAGAAATTAAAAGGGGCTCATTGGCTACTGGGTTAGTTAGGCTCACCAAAATCCTAAGTAACAGCGTGCCAGAGACTACAGATTGGTAATAAATCAGTCACATCTTTGGTTCCTGACAAGGATAAATAAGGAGGACGAAGAAATACCAAAGATACAGAAGCCGACTCCCAACCTTGCATTCACTCACAGACCTGAGGAGGAAGGGTAACTGCAAAGGGTAGCCTACCTGAGACAGCTAACCCAGCTAGTCCAGGATGCTCATCTAGCCTAGCTAACCAGCAGCAGACAGCATCATCTAAAACATTACCAGACATTAACCAAGAGAGTTAATCTATGTAGCTGCTGCATCAGCTAGTGTTTGAAACAACAACCCGACTGTTGCCTAAAGGTTCTAACTAAGCCTTCAAGAATTCAGCAACTAGTCAGGTCAAAGTTCAGCCATTAGTATAGTAACTAAGTAACTAAGTCGTATTAGTAACTAATGGCTCAACTAATGAACTATTAGTTACTAGGTTAATTTAACTAAAACAATCTGAGGCAACCAGAGCCATGAAGGAAGGAAGGAAGGAAGGAAGGAAGGAAGGAAGGAAGGAAGGAAGGAAGGAAGGAAGGAAGGAAGGAAGGAAGGAAGGAAGGAAGGAAGGAAGGAAGGAAGGAAGGAAGAGGAAGGAAGGAAGGAAGGACCTCCTTTGCCGGCGGAGCGTTGTCTCGATGATCGACGGTGAGGACGCGCTGGGGGGGCAGAGCTGTCCAGATGGTACCTGCTGATGACATTCTGATTGGCCAGCACCGGAGATGATGCTGCGTTGTTATTGGTCGGCTCGTCCCCACCTCCTCCACCGGTCTGGCGGTTAGTACGGGAAGATGAACGTAGACTGAGTTTTCGCCGGAGTTCAGGAAGTTTCTTCATTTTTAAAGAGAGTTTCCGAACAGTACCAGGAGACCTCAGCCTGTCCATCACACTCCCAGCTCCGCCCCCTTTGTTTAGGGAGGTGGGGCTTGAGTCTGAGGCAGGGCAGTCTGCAACAGATGGATAATCAATGAGCAACTCACTTCAATCACACAGCAACTGGTGGAAAGAAGCAGCTTACCTGAGATTTCTTCTCTAATGTCATGAACCTGGTGACTGACGCTTGGATTGGCGCCCTCCTGTGGACACTCACAGCTACAACCATATCCTCTGAGATCTGCAACCTCCTGCTCTTCATCCCTTCTCTTCCATACCTCCTCTTCTGTCGGTGGGCCTCCTCCATCCTCCTCCTCTGGGATGGGGTTGTACCATATGTTGCTGCTGCTGTTCTCCTCCAGAGGCCCAAACTCATCATCCGGAGCCTGGGACTTTCCTGAAGACAGAACCCATGCTCGGCTGCTCCGCTCCAGGCTCTGCAGGTACGCCCGCTGGCCGAAAAGCTTGGCGCTGACTCCTGGGGTGGGAATCTCAGTGGCTCCCCCTGAAGCTTGGGAATCTTCCTGCTGGATACTGGTGACTGCATCCCTAGGTGGCACGGCTTCAGCATGCGCCTGAAAACACGGCAACATGGGTTACAACCTCCAAGGGAGTCAAGCAGCAGAATCCATCACCAAACTGAAATCAAGGCAGAATCAAACTGGAGGAACCACAGAGAGAGAACAATGATGGATCAACAGGAACCACCTCCCATCTGAATACCTTGTCGGTCCAGGTCAGTCCAGATTCATGGTGGGATATCCATGATGACCACTGGTCAGAGGTCATGTGGGTGGAGTTCGGACAAGAAGCTTCCTGCCGCACCCATTGCTGTTTCTTAGCAACCGTAATGTGATTTCGAGGAGGAGAGCTGGGGCCAGAGTGGGCGGTGGTTACAGTGCTGGATATGATGTTCAGTGATGGTGATGATGGAGACGTCTGAATGGCGGCAGAGCTGACTGGAGGCTCTGAAGAAAACAGAAAGTTGAGAAATGGACCTTCAAGTTCTGCATCATCAGACACATGAACACGCCGTCTGCTCTGGACAACCTGCTGGCGTCTCACGTTTCCTTCCCTGGGGCTCACTTAGCTTCAGCTCCTGCCTTAGCAAGGCTTCTCTGTTTCACTGGTTAATGGTACTGTTGCCTTCCTATTCACTCTATTGAGTCCCTGAAGGGCAATTCATGTGCAACTAGGTTGAGCCAACACATTCACACAAACACCTTTATGCATTACTTAGACAAATCGGAGACATACATCAAAAAATAAAAAAAGAATGCAAAAAAAAACATGAGCTGATGTCAAGTCAGGGCATTAAAGCTACAGTTTAGTTAAAGACTGACAGTGGGGACACCAGACTCTAATCTGTTCGTTCTGCGGTGGAATCCATCAAGGCCTTTTTATAGATTGGAATACTGATCTGGACTTGACTTGGTCTATAATTTCATTCAACTGAATCCCAATTATTTTTCCAAATCTAGTTCTGCATTCTTTGATAAAAGCTTTCTTTCTGTAGAATAGGACATCGAGGGTTTCCACCTGGTAACGCTCCTCCAGCATAGACCAGGCAGTCAAGACTTCAGGCCGGCTCACTGACGCTACCCTACGATAGTTTTAGACTCCAGGTCACCACCAATCTCTCCAGGATTCGACCAGGTTCACCTGCTGAGAAGCAGACTCCAGTAACTGGCAGCTTCATCGTCAGAGACATTAAAGACACCAGCAAACATAGGGAGGTTTTACACCAGGGGCCACAAGGGGCAACATCAACACCTGGTTACAACAACCAGAGGCCACTAAAGTTAGTTCTGCTTCGGTGTGTAAGTTTGCCAAAACAATGGCAGATTGTATTTGACCAGGAAACGAAACCAGTTCAGGCTGGTTAAGAGGCAGCTGGTTGCTAGTGTTCTGAGCATGCTCAGTAGAGAGCAGCGTCTCGTGACAGGCAGCATCAGCGTCTGACCGAGCTGCGTGAATAAGCCGTGTTGTTCTGCTGAGTGCGACCTGAGGCTGCTGCTTCTGGTCTGCGTTTATCTGGTTGGGATCTTTCTGTGTGAAACACAAACACCGCTATCCTCTTCTCTGATTGGTCGATCTGTTAACCTGATGCTGAGGTCACTCCAGAATGAAAGCATGTTTAGAGACAGAAAAGAATGTCACGCAAACTGAACTCTGCCTCATGTTTAACGCCAAACAAGGACCATCAGACTAACACCAGAACCTGGTTCCAGTCCTGCGGTTCTGGCCCAGTGGGTCAGAGTTTCCCTCGATGCTCATGTTCCCTTTGCACAGAGAAAAGCTGCAGGATGCAGAGCTGCTGCAATAATTTCTGGGACAATTTATCATCCAGCACATTTGTTATTGTGACCAGCCCACCGACAACAAACTGACCCAGAACCAACTGACCCAACTGAAGTTTTTATTTATCAGGAACTCTTTTCAGATGTCCTCAGGTAAAATGCATCCTGATGGTTCTGAGGGTTCTGCCCAACTGCTTCCTGAGGCTACAAGCAGGACCAAACAGGAAGTGACCCTCTCCAGAGGCTGACTTTACTTCCTGTCATCAGAATGAGTCTGAAAGCTAGAAACAGAAGGGGGAGGGGCAGAGGTTGAATAAACAGCTGCACAGATGTGAAAGGAGCTTCTGTGTTCAACACACACTGCTGAGTATTCACTATTCATCACACACACACAGATGCAGACTTGTGTGTATTTCTACCCACATTCAGACTTTGTATTGACTTCCATTCACTTCAGTGAAGGTTAGTGACCCAAACCTTATAAACCAAACTCGCCTTAACCGGACCTCAAGGGGTCCACTGTATCAGGAACGGGCTGTGGGCCCCATAAGGCCCATTGGTCTTCAGAATGTTAATAAATATGACAGAGACACACACACATATACACACACACACATATACACACACACACACCCGGCCTGCAGTCAGCGACACAGGAAGAAGCGTTGGGTTGGTCCAGAGGTCCTGCCAGGTTCTGAGGTAACTCTCATTGGATTCTGGTATTAGAAGAGATCAGTCCTTGCTGAAGGGTCCAATTTGTCTCCTTCAGAACCAATAGGCCCATTTCTACACCAGCAATCCTGGTCCAGTATGAACAGAACCAGTGCAGTGAGACAGTCCATCCGGACACATAAACAGGAAGTTCAGCAGGGCTAATGACAGGAAACTGATCTGTGTTTCCGTTGTGCTCAGCGACCCAATTACAGGCTCAGGCCCGGTTCTGGATTTACTTCCAAGTCTGAGGCTCAGAGAAATCCTTCTAGACGGTCCAGAACCTGTCAGAACCAGGGCTGTAACGATTCCTCTAATGATTTGAGTACCTCGATTATTAAATTTCCTTGAAGCTTCGAGGCAGCTTAGTGTCTTTAAAATATGTTTTATTATTTAGCGCACCTGGTTCCGGTCCGGTTCTTATTTGCGCTGCGCAGCGCTCTCTCTTCCACCTGAGTTGTTGATGAAAGCTAAGTGTTAGCAGCATAAGGTCCAATTTTCAAGTTTGGACCTTTTACTGATGATAATGTTTGGGCTTTTATCGTTTTTCGGGGACCAATAAACATCTTTAACTGGTGCGATGCCTGGAGCCGGCCCGGCTCCACAGAGTTTATCAGGGGGGCGTTAGCTTATTTTGGGGGCAGATTATATTAAAGTAAAACGAGATTTTACTTTAATATAAATACGTAAACAAACCTTTATGTGACATTTCAAATAAAATAACCATGTTTATTAATGCAAAATAAACCATACCATATACAGTGACATGTATAAAATACTGAGTAATTATGCTCAAATTTGCACAGACATTAGCTCATATGTTGCAGAAATCTAATATTTCCAATGTTTTCTTTATGTAAAATCAATCTAATCAAGTAAGAGTAGAAATATTAGTCAACTAAGACAACAAAGTTCAGTGCATTAAAACTATTCTTATAAGTACCTTTTTCCCCAAAAAAGTTACTAAAGTAAATGTAATCAGTACTACCCACTTTTGAACATGGATAACAAAATTGGTACTCTGTTCTTGTTAACAAGACTAGCAAAGCTGGATATATTGGGTTTGCTAGTCATCATTTAACTAACCAGTCAGTCACCAACAACTTTACTCAACTTGGTTAGTTTGGGGGGGAAACTGTGGAAGGTTCTTTGCGTTTTGTTGGTTTGCTGCCATAATTCTAACACACCTGAGCAGCTCTGCACAGCAGCAGCAGGTCACCTTCACTGCCTTGTCGCTAACATCAACACAAAGCTATAAATGTCTGTGCAAGGTCAGAGTTCATCTATTAAACCGACTGGAGATGAATACATAAACCAAAAACTGGAGTATAGACATTTTTTATATAAGCGTATATGTGGGCCTGCCTCTTTATTATTACAATTTAATATAATTTCAGATTTTTGTGTAACTTTTCTCCATGTTAACTTAGAAAGTGAGCTGTTATTGTTACAGGTTAGTTTTCTAAACTACAGAAAAGTAACTGTTAGGGAAGCTCAAATAGGAAAAAATGAACTGATGTTGATATCCGATAGCAACCCTGGTGTTATACTAGATTTACTAATATTTTATTTTATAAATTTTTTTATCTGATTACTCGATTACTACAATATCTGTGTACAACAGCCATAGTCAGAACCATCAGCTCCAGGTTCCATCAGGTTCTCATCCTCATCCTCATCTGATCCCAGGTGTCAAACAGTAAATGGCCTGGATTCATTCAGTTTAACCAGCCCAAAGGACTCCAAGCACTGGCGCCCCCTGCTGGCCCCCCTGACCACCTGTTGGGCCCCTGACCTTGGCAGAGAAGGGTCGACATGACAGCGGCTGTCTGCAGGTTTGAGAAGATAGAGCAGAAGTGAAGACGATGGCCACCTGGACCCAGGTCTAGTTCTGGGTTTACTGGTTCCAGCAGGTTCTACTGACCCTGAGGACCTTCATGATGCATTCACTGGCCATCATGATGCATTCACTGACCTTCATGATGCATTCACTGGTCATCATGATGCATTCACTGGTCATCATGATGCATTCACTGGCCTTCATGATGCATTCACTGGCCATCATGATGCATTCACTGGTCATCATGATGCATTCACTGACCTTCATGATGCATTCACTGGCCATCATGATGCATTCACTGACCTTCATGATGCATTCACTGGCCATCATGATGCATTCACTGGTCATCATGATGCATTCACTGGTCATCATGATGCATTCACTGACCTTCATGATGCATTCACTGGTCATCATGATGCATTCACTGGCCATCATGATGCATTCACTGACCTTCATGATGCATTCACTGGTCATCATGATGCATTCACTGGCCATCATGATGCATTCACTGGCAGTTGGAAAAGTGCTCACCGCTCAGTTTGGGCTCTGTCTTCCTGCGCCTCCTGTCTTTGCCCCTCAGCCTGGAGAAGGTTCTCCTCAGCAGCGGCTCGGCCATTCTGCGCCTCCTGCAGCAGGAGCAGAGCCCGGTTTCCCCGCAGGAGTCGGTCCGGTTCCTCCTACAGCAGGAGTCATGGGTTCCTCCAGGAGAACCAGGAGTCAGCGCTCCTCCTCGAGGCAGAATCCCAGCAGGAGGAGAAGGAGTCAGTCCCTCGTCTTCTTCACACTCTGGACCAGCGTCTCAAACTTGGACAAGACTCTTCCTCTCCTCTTTCTCTCCTCTTCGTCTCCTCCTCGCTGTGAAAGTTGTTCGACAGGAAATGAATTCCAGGCATTCTTTCCCAAACTCCCTCTCTGCTCCTCCTCCCACTCTCCACCCTGTGCTGTGGGAGGAGCGGCCCTGAGGCATCATGGGATCTGGAGTTTAAATCATCTGGAGTGCTGCTGCTAGTCGACGACTCGATGCTCAACTGTTTCCGTAGAAACGGTTTAAACTTATTAATGAACTGAACTGGATGACAGACAGCAGCAAGCATTCAGGGACATAAGCAGGACATTTCCTGGTAGTTTGTGGTCCAGTAGCTCTGCCCTTCAGGTCAGGGTCTTGTGATGGGGGTTTTGTGTGTGTGTGTGTGTGTGAAGGGGGGGGAGGTGGCGCTATCTCGGCCCATTACCAAGATGGCCGCTGGCAGTTTTCTGGCTTTCTGTGAAAAGGCACCATGTCAATGACCTGAGTGGGTGGAGCCTCAGAGTGAGGTACTGATGACATCACTGGATGGCATGCAGACCCTCTAGGTGATGCAATGCTCACCTGTAGTCACCTGACCGAGGGACAATCAGACACCAGAGCCGTTCACAGACGTTTTATTTTAAAATCCGTCTACAGTACAAAAGCTGCTCTCTGATTGGTCAGCCTGGAGCAGGAAATTATGTCAGCTGGACACTATCTTACATTCAGTGAGATCTGAATTAAAAATATAGAAGCCTCTCATGATACTAGTAAACATGACCAGGAAGACATGGATTAAAGTCTTTAACGCCGGGAGCAGTTCCACACCACAGAAGAAGAAAGCGTCTGCAGTCGGGAAAAGCCCTGATGGCAGCGAACGCCTCGCCAAGTCTGAGTCAGCCAGTCAGGAATCAGGTGTGTTCAGAGACACATAGGAGCAGAGTGTCCCTGAACACACCGTCACAAGGTGCTGACTGACCCGTCTCCATGGCGACGCTGGGTGATCGCTCACTGAGTCTTTGAGGGAACGTCGAGTTTCCAGATAAAACTTCCTGGGAAACCGACAGAAAGGCACCTGATTGGTTCTTCCACTGGATGGACAGACATGTCATTGGACGGTTTCTGAGCTCCTCCTTCTCTTCCTCTCACTGACCCAGCATGTGGCTGATGTGACCCTGGAATCATCATGTTTAACATCACCTGTTAGCTCACATCTGATTGATTGATTGATTGATTGATTGATTGATGACATCACAGGCATCTGAGGTCAGACCCTCCCTGACCAGAACCAGATTCGGGTTCTTACCGATTCTCCTCCCAGACAGCGGGGGCAGCGGCGCTGAGGTTCAGTCCGGGTCAATCCGACCTGCAGACCAGAACATGTTAACAGGTTCTCATGGCAGTCCGATGTTCAACAAAGCCTCTTATTAAGTTTTCTGCCTCGGTTTCCATGGTAACTGATCCGGAGCAGTCTGTTTAACTAGCTGTCGCCATGGCAACTGGCACGCACCTGCTGCTCCTGCTGCTGATTGGTCACAGGCACACCATGGGACATTTCCATTGGATACTCTGCTATCTGGAGCTCCGCCTCCAAACACATCCGCTTCTGAAACCAAAGGTCATCATCATCATCATCAGTGACATCATCAGGCCCAGTATGGGTGGCGCTGCCAGTGAAGGCATAGATCTACTCCATGCAGATGTGTTGACCGCTTCCTGCCAACACGGGTCAGAACCAGAACCGGTTCTGAGTCCTGCTCCACATGTTCTCCAACTCACTCAGGCACATTGGAGGGTTCCCCAGCATTCACGACCTGCTGACAGCACCTCTATCAGCCTGGATTTTGATTAGGCCATTCAAAGCTCCTCATATGCAGCTTTAAAATTCATCATTAAGAGACTCTGACTCTTATTTCAACAGTATGAGAGGAAACACTGGCCTCAGGTCACCAACAGGGGGCAGCACAGAGGCAGGACCAGCCAGCTGCCCTATGGCTCTGAGGTTATTGTTGGAACATTATTATTATTATTGTTATTATTTCCATATTCCCCTAACCCTGTCACAGTTATTGTTACCCTGGAAAGATCCATCAAATACCTCCAACAGCCAC
Organism: Poecilia mexicana; assembly: GCF_051168715.1. Classification (NCBI taxonomy): domain Eukaryota; kingdom Metazoa; phylum Chordata; class Actinopteri; order Cyprinodontiformes; family Poeciliidae; genus Poecilia; species Poecilia mexicana. Next base: position 162,148 of record NW_028263388.1, read on the forward strand.
CAGGACAGGCCTCAGCTTCCTGTTACCATATATGGTCATGATGAGTTTTCAACATCTGGCTTGAAAAATGCTCATGGTCCAAATTTTTAAAAGTTGTATTCATGTGTTCATTTTATTTGTTAAATTCATTCATGTCATTGATGGGAGATATTGAGTCTGATTGTCTGGAGATTGTATGTGGGATTCCTCAAGGGTCAGTACTGGGACCAGTTTAATTTAATTTGTATATAAACGACATAAGCAAAGTGTCTAATGTATTAAAATTTGTGTTATTTGCTGACAACACCAATATTCTAGTCACATTAGAATCATCCATAATGTTGGTTATTATGAGAACACAAACCCGTTATTCTTAAAATCTAGAACTGTTAAATTTGAAGATCTGGTGGAATTTAAAATTGCTCAAATTATGTTTAAGGCATCTAATAAACTGCTACCTGAGCTCATACAGAGCATGTTTATGAAAGAGAATAAGGATAAAACTTAAACTCAAACGTAAGAATTTGTAGTTTACGCAGAGATTTTGTATTTCAATTTATGGTGAAAAATTACAAGTTAAATGAGGGGTTAAAACAAAGTTAGAATTTATTACAATTTAAAGGGAAATATAAGGAGGAATTAAAAGAGCAAGAAAAAGCTTGGACTTTGTTTCCAGACGTTAGACGTATTTTAGAAGAGCGTAAAGCTGCCAGGTTGGAAGCTTCAACACGCAGAGCGACGCTGATCATCATGCCGCGTTGCCCCACATTACTCCGGTAGACTTTTAGTAAAATGTTTCTGGCACTAGTTGCCTTTATTTGACAGCAATCCGACAGAGGCCTGGGCCCAGCGAACAGAGGACGGGAGTCGGACTCCAGATACCCGGTCTGTCTATGCGGGGCGCCACGCTAACCGCTGCACCACCGCGCAGCGCCTCTATTCCCTTACTGGAATTTTTAGTTTCTCTTTGGTAAATTAAAATTTTATGCATTTGAGCTGTCTGACGAACTCACCTTGTTCACTTTCTTGGAAAAATCATTTTTGTTATGTGATTGCGACTAATGGACTGGCCCCGTAAAAGTCATTGCAGAGTAAATAATCGACTAGTCGATTAGCAACCACTTGATTAACCCAGATAAAATGGGAAATTAATTAACCTTGTTTATTAATAATAATAATGAGGGTCCATCTGAAAATATTGTGTGAGTTTATGAGGGAGGAGTTCATAAGTTTCTTACTTCTTCCTACTCTTTTTCTAGCAAGATAAAATTATTGTTAAGATTATTGTGGTGCAAAAAACATGTCTTTTCTTTCATTGTTCATGTGTATGTTTTATACTTCCATCATGTTCGAAATAAATAAATACATGTTTGACCTTTGTGTTTCCTCTGATAACTAACTGGAGTCCATCAGCTGAATGTTCTAGCCGACTCAGTACCATGAGTTCGGAGGGTTAGGGTCAAACGGTACCAGAACATAATAAAGGCCAGAGAAGGGAAAACAGCAGTGAAAACATCATAATGACTGATAAACAACTAGTTTAAATTAACCACCGACTAGTTAGCTTTACAGCTGAGTTAGTCTCTTCCTGTTAACCTTCCTCTTCCTCATCTTCCTCCAGGTATTTCTCACCTGCTGGCAGATCCAAGGCTCCGCCCCCTTCCTTTTCAGCAAGTTAGCTCCCTGCATGCTAACGTTAGCCTGTTAGCTCCAAACTGTTTCCGGCCTGTAAAGCCCAAACTGACCGGCCGACCGAGCAGCTTCCGGTTCAACTCCCAGTAAACTAACTCGGGACCCAATTAACCAGTTAACCAGTAACCAGCTGCAAACACACTGCTGCTGTTGTTGTCCGACCTTCTGCTGACCGGCAACATTAAGTTTACAGCAATCACACACTTCGGGTACGGAAATGACGCCTACCTTCACAATAAAAGCGCTTAAGGCGCAAGCCGGAAGCATTTTTTTTTTTTTTTTACTCTTACTTGAGTCTTCGAAAGCTGTTTTTTACTTTTACTTGAATAAAGTTATTTTGAACAAGTATTACTGTACTGGAGTATTAAGTTTGGGAGCTCTACTCCCTCCCCTGGTGGTGAGGACGTGCAGAATGGCAACCTCCAGAGCCTTTGTCTTGTCCTGGCAGCTGCTGCAGCTTTCTTTTGCCAACTGATCCATAAGGATATTAAACTGTTTTAATATCCAGCCATCTTTTCTGCTTAGCCACTTGTTTAATAGTTTAATATAATTTCTTGAGCTCTGAGCTTTGCCCTCCCGTTTATCTTCCTTCACCCCAACACTAAAAGACAGCCCACAATAATAATAATACAGCCAGTATTCCACAACTGGAGTTTATTCAACTCGATGCTTTTATTCTGAAACCCGTCTGACTGTGCCGGAAGTTTCTTTCTGTCAGCTTGATACGTGACGCTGAGAAGCCTTTGTAACTTCTTTTTCCATGACTGCTCAGATTTCAAATTAGAGCAAGCCAATTAACGTCTAGACAAGCTATCGCGAGATTGGCACAGTGAAAAAGTTAAATTCACAATTAAAAATATTTGAAACAATTCAGTGACGTAAAAGCAATCACATCAAATTAACACATCAAATATTTTTATTTAAACAACTTTATTGAACAATCAAAAAAACAATACGTCACATTTACATTATGGAATAAACATACGACTGAAAAGGAAACAAAATATTTCCATTCCTATAACAAATGAAAAAATAATATTAATTAAGCAATATTAATAAATGGGGAGGAAAATATTACAAATAAATATGCATGAAAATGTTCATCCACAGTTGGACTTTCTTCAACTGTAAATTGTCAATGAACAATTTTAAAGAAATTATGAAAAAGGAACCAAACATCTGTAACTTTATTGCAGGTATTTCAACACCAAAAATACAAAAAGTACATTAGTTACAGTAAGTATTAAATAAATTCAGAAATAGGTTATCCTAAAGCTCATTAAGATTTTCAAGACTGTTGGTTTTGGTTGTTGTTGGAAACATGCGGTTCTGCTTGGAAAGAACAGTTTATTAGTTTTTGTTCATAACATTAAAACCGCTGATAGTTTTTATTCCGTTGGTTTACATTTCCATATAAACTCAGAATTAATCAGTGAGTTTATATTTCTGCTCAGTCCAAACAAGTTTTTTTAGAAAATTGTCTTTCATCCATAAAACATCTATCTATCTATTTATTTATTCATTTATTTATTTATTTATTTCAAAAAGTTTGGAGCAAAACTTATGAAAGTTTTATTTCATATCAGTGACTTTAGGATAAATTTAATGTCTGATAAATAAATTATCTTTTCTTCTTCTGTGGTTAGGTTGTCGACTGCTGTGAATCATCATTCCGAAGGAAATTCAAATATAGCTGCAAAATCCTCAAATCCCCAACGCTCTGCTGCAACCAGCCTGTTTCTGAGTCTGGGTCTCCAACCTGCGGCTCCAGAACCGCTGGTGGACCCTCCAGCACAATAAGGGCCCGATTAATCCATCCATCCATGTCCTCATGTGGGTCTGGAGGTTTGCTGGTGCCTTTCTCCAGCTGTCAACGGGCTCGAGGCGGGGTCACCTGGACAGGTCGCCAGTGGACCGATTAATGTGTTTTCAAGTTTAATAACTGACAGGTTTTAGCAGTTTTTACCTTAAAAAAAAACAAAACACTAAATGCACCAGCGATATTTCCTTAGAGCTAGTTTCTCCTCATCAGGTTGATAACTTTGTGCTTTTCAAACAAAATTTTCTACAAATATCTACGCCTCACATGACAACGCTTCTATCCTCTTTGGATAGTTTTATATTTTTTTCTTTATTTAACCCTAATCTAGAAAGAAACAATGTCTCTTTAAACATCCCTCGCTTAAAACCTTTTGCGTTGTCTCGCAATAATGTCCTGATCAGTTCATGTGTTATAACTGTAGGCCTTCCTCACGGCGGCCATCTTACTTTGCAGCAGAGTTATGCTAACCCCAACCCAACATGATAATAATTCAAACAGTCCAAATAGATTGGATGTATTTTTATTTCTTTCCTTCTTACAGGAAGTTTCTGTTCATGTCAGAGGTTTGTGATGCCTTTCTATCCTAAAGAAAAAGATATAAAACAATGAGATGAAATAGCAGAAAGTAAGATGGCCACCGTAACAAAGGCTTACAGTATTCAGTTATAACACATGTGGTGTTTTTGTTTCTCTTGAGGATGTACTTATTTGTGCTTGGCTTGATCTTTTTTTATAACCTCTGTAACGGTTATAACAGTCCGACGTTAATGATTAGGAACTGTTATAACTGACAGACGTTGGTGTTCACTGTGCGTCAGGCGGAGTGTTTTTTTAGTTTGATTATGTTAATTTAGGATTAGATTTTCTTCATTTTTTGCTATGTTATTTTATTTGTGAATTTTGTTTTATTTTATTTCTTTGTGGAAACTCTGGATGTCGATTGAATTTGAATTGTATTGTATTTTATTTGTTTTTTTTTGTAATCAGAATAAAGGAGCTCTTGCCAGAGATACACTGTTACGACTCGCTTCCTCTGTGATCCACAGATCTGGTTGCACAGGATTCATCTGCCTGTGCACCACTTGATACTGGCCCCAGATTCCCGGGGTCTGGTGCCGGTAACAAACGCAAAAGAACAGAAAACTCCCCATGTCCCCTATGGGCCTCCGTAGGTCTGGAATCTGACTGTTGGTGAATTTCTGTTTCATGCCACTGATGATTGTAGCATCTGTCAGTTCACTGCTGTACTCTTCCCATCATGTATTGATTTATATTTGATGTCTTTTTTGTATGTTTTACTGCTTTTTATTTTCTTACTTTTGATTCTTGCTGTAACAATATTTAAATGTCGTGAACCTGATAAGGTCATTTAACTGATGCCAGAAATGGATGTTTGGATCCTGAAGGCTGCAGAGCCTTGACCTTTGACTTTTGTCTCTAGTTAGGATCGAAGATGGAAGCTATGACCTGTTGACCTTTGACCTCAGAGTTGTTGACATGACGTCAGAGGAATAAAAACTAAAGCGTGAGTAATAAATGGTCAGCGTTGTGCTGCAGTTCCACAGACGGTGCAGCAGAGGGCAGCAGAGTTCACTGAACCAGAAACTTCAGTGAAGTTGATTTTTCTTTTCTTTTTTATGTTTTGCAGAAATTTAACTGCAAAATTTCTGCAGTTAAATTTTGAGAACATAAACAATATTCAACTATTTGAAAATTATGACGTTATAATCAATTTCTTTGGGACCAACATCGAGTTACAGGAAGTAGAAACCTGCTGAGCTTCAATGATGGAGACCAATCCAACTTCTGTATTTAGGAAAGTATTCTCTCATGGGGCCCAAAGTCGGCAGAGGGCCCCATCCCGTAGATCGGGTCCTGAGACCCACTGGCGAAAAAAAATCGTCAGCAGTCAGAATTCAAAGGTCGTAAAGAAGACGCTGTGACATCAGTGGCATCAGCTGCAGGTGGAAGAGAACTGAAGAGCCAACAGGACGGGCCCCATCGGACCAACAGGACGGGCCCCATCGGACCAACAGGACGGGCCCAATCGGACCTACAGGACGGGCCCCATCAGACCCACAGGACGGGCCCAATCGGACCCACAGGACGGGCCCAATCGGACCCACAGGACGGGCCCAATCGGACCTACAGGACGGGCCCAATCGGACCTACAGGACGGGCCCACTTGGGTGATGGTGAGGATCCAGAAGCAGCTCTGGTTGGTTCCTCCTGTCGGTTCTGATCGGATCAGTGAACAGAACCTGCAGAACCAGACCTGCAGGTGGAGGTCAGAGGGAGGACGGGTCTGGAGTCTCATGAGGCCGGAAGCTTTTTGGACCAACGGAGCGAAAGAACCGAGGAAGAGGAGGAGGATGAAGGTGAGTGCTTATTGGTGTTTCAGTGTTTAGTTCTGGTTCTGGTCCCTGAGGAACTGCCCCGCCCCGATCCAACTTGTTCCTCATCGTTTTCATGTCGAAGGAACCCGAGTGGAAAATCTTCATCCCCACGGACATTCCTCTTCCTCACCTACCAGAGACTCTGCTGCAGACGATCTGGACCAGAACCAGAACCAATCTCCTTCGCCTGGACTCAGACCATCTGACCTTTGACCTGAAATGGTATCTATTCTGATATTCTGGCATTTCACCCTCCTGCCAGCAGGTGGAGTTACAGCGACACTGATATGAGGAAACCACAGCAGGAAAGACTCTGTGTGTGTGTGTGTGTGTGTGTGTGTGTGTGTGTGTGTGTGTGTGTGTGTGTGTGTGTGTGTGTTTGTGTGTAGGTAGGTGTGGGTGTGTGTAGGTGTGTGTGTAGGTGTGTGTGTAGGTGTGTTTGCGTGTGTGTGTGTAGGTGTGTGTATAGGTGTGTGTGTGTATAGGTGTGTGTGTGTGTGTGTGTATAGGTGTGTGTGTGTGTAGGTGTGTGTGTGTGTGTGTGTGTGTGTGTGTGTGTTTGTGTGTAGGTAGGTGTGGGTGTGTGTAGGTGTGTGTGTAGGTGTGTGTGTAGGTGTGTTTGCGTGTGTGTGTGTAGGTGTGTGTATAGGTGTGTGTGTGTATAGGTGTGTGTGTGTGTGTGTGTATAGGTGTGTGTGTGTGTAGGTGTGTGTGTGTGTGTGTGTGTGTGTGTAGGTGTGTGTGTGTGTGTAGGTGTGTGTATATGTGTGTGTGTGTGTGTGTGTGTGTGTGTGTGTGTGTGTGTGTGTGTAGGTGTGTGTGTGTGTGTGTGTGTGTAGGTGTGTGTATATGTGTGTGTGTGTGTGTGTGTGTGTGTGTGTGTGTGTGTGTGTGTGTGTGTGTAGGTGTTCCAGCAGCAGCTCCCTCGGCTCCTCCTCGTCTCCTCTGATAAACCGACTCTGGATCGTCTCCAGCCTTCTGGAAATCTCGTCTCTTTGTTCTGCTGGTTTGGACCAAACCGGTCTCCGTCCCTCGGCTCCTCCAGGACCTTCCAGGATTCTCCAGAACCTGTTTGATGTGTTTTCAGGCCCGGACCTGGAGCCCGTCCTAAGCACTACAGCGATTGTGGATCAGAAGACACACAGAGTCTCTCACACACACACACACACACACACACACACCTACACACACACACACACACACACACCCACACACACACACACACACACACACCCACACACACAGTCACTGTAGGATGAAGGATTTTCCAGCTTTTTCTCAGCAGCACAAAACTCTAAAGGAGAACACTGAGGAACAGAACCGGGTCAGAACCAGATATCCAGATGACTTCAGGAGGTTCTGGCGCTGATGGACTGGTCAGGGTGGAGAGGTTCTGGTTCTGGTTGGTCCAGTGGCAGCAACCTTGCCAGTGTCAGTCAGTGATGAATTGTGGGTAGAAAAGCCAACCTGCTTATTGTGTACATTTGAAATGTAAATCATGTTATCAGGACTAATGGGCCGGTTCTGATGCCACAGTCACGACGCAGAGCCGGAAGTCGGTGATGAAACAGGAAGTGTCCAGTTGTTGCCTCTTCTGACCTGTAGAAAGGTCAGACCAATAAGGAGGAAGAGATGAGGAAGAGGATCCCAGAATGTTGAACTGGAAACCAGTTCCAGCTGCTGGGTGGACGATCTGTACTGAATCAAGCTGTTTCTCCTTCAGTGGGGGGACCATGAGTGCTGCTGAGGCGTTTCCATAAGGCGTTTCCATGGTAACGTAGGATGACACGAGCCTCACCCTCCTTTCATCTTTCATTCTTGGTGTTTCTTCGATGTGCGGCAGGTTGCCTTTTTCATGGTGCCTCCTTTCCACTCATAAAGTTCCCAGGATGCCTGGAAGTCAGATCGGATCTCACTCAGCTGATCCTGAATCCCAGAGGAGGCCAAAGGGTTACATGATTCAGAGCTGGTTCTGTTCTGGTCTGGATGAGTTCCTTTGGGTCCAAATGAGAGAACTTTTGCTGAGATGGTGTTTAACTGTGACCGGAGATGAGACATCCTGTGAAGCTGCTGCCTCCTGGCCTGCAGGGGGCACTGCTGAGGACATTCTCTGACTCTGTGGGGCCAGAAGCTCGTGAAACAATTCGATTGATTTTACTGTTTAAAAGTTTAGATTTGTTTTAGATCTTCTGATAGTTTAGCATCTTTTCATGTTTTGTGGTGTGTAAAACTTTTTATGAGTGGGTTTTATTTTAGTTTACTCTTTTCAACTGGCCTTGTGAAAGATTGTGAGATTTTAAATGTCACTAAATCGTCTCTGGGTTAATAAATAAATAGGACAGATTGAGTCAGAGGTTCCTTGAAAGCCTGTGGTTCTGACCTGCTGGTTCTGACCTGGTTCTGACCTGCTGGTTCTGACCTGGTTCTGACCTGTTAGCCAAGGACAGATGATCGTATTGTATCTAAAATGGGGGCAGTAATACAAAGGAAACACTTCATTAAATAATCTGGTTCTGATTGGGTCCAACAAGAAAGTTGAAGGTTTAGAAGAAGCAAATACGAGTCACGTGATGCGCCCACTGCAGGCAGACGTGTGTCTGAGCTCCAGGCAGACCTCAGCAGTGATGCCTTTATACTGATGACTACATTGCTCCAAATACTGAATCAATTCCTGAAACAGTGGACAAATACTTACTATTCCAGCCTGACTAACTGGTGCTGAAACTCAGCCGGTTTTGGAAGTTTTTCGTCGACTCAAGGGAGAGTCCTCTCACGTGGACAAGATGGCGACTGAGCAAGATAAACCAACATTGAAATCCCTGATGAAGGCTATCTGTGAATCGAAAGAAGAGCTCACTGGGCATATTATTCAAAAAACGGATAATATCCAGCAGTCGCTAACAAAAGTAGAACTGTCGTTATCAACACTGGCTGAACAGGTGCAGGAAATGGAGACCAGAATTGGAGCTAACGCTGACGCACAAGCACGTTTACTAAAAACGGAGAGGGATGTAACTTTCCTGAAGGACAAAACCGACGACTTGGAAAACCGGAGCAGGAGGTCAAATGTCAAAATCATAAACATCCCAGAAAAGTCAGAAGGTACCGACCCGGTTGGTTATGTGGAACGAGTAATCCCGCGGCTCCTTGGGGAGGAACAACCCCGGTTACTATCGAGAGGACACACCGCCTGGGGAGACCGTGGGAGCGGACCGGACCTATTCTCGTGAAATTCCTGAACTTCAGGGACAAAGTACTTCATTTGGCCAGGGGCAAGGGAACGGTGCAGTTGGATAGTAATCGAGTCTCATTTCACCCGGATTACAGCATTGGGATCCAACGCAAAATGCTCGCTTTCAACGAAGTGAAGAAAAAACTACGGGAGAAAAACATTGAATATGCCAGCAGCTACACTGAGGATCCGACACGGAGGTGGATTTAAACTATTTTCAGTCCCGTCTGAGGTGGAGACCTTCCTGTCCGCTGTTCGGGATGAGGGAGACAATATTTCCTTTTCAAGATGACCAGCTCCAAGTCTGTTAACGGTAAAATGAAGTTTTACAAGATAATCCATGATTACTAGATATGCTGAAAGGCTAAAGCATATGAGGCACATATGTGTTAGATTATAACACTTGTACACCAGGTAGATTTTGTTAAGTAGAGTTAAAATAGCTCTTGAGTATTTTTCCCTTTTGTCTTTTTCTTGTTGGAGCAATCGTATTATTCTTTTTCAGAAAAATTGTTCTCTGCTGAGGATAACAAATGTTTAGAAGCAGAGTTTAACCCACAATTTGTTTTTTGTTTTTTTGTTGTTTACTAGGATTTAAATGTGGGTTTTCTTCTTTATTTCTTTTTCTTGGGTTTTGTGGGACACTCTCCATGAGGTTCAATTTGTGATTAATGAAACCTGTAAACTTTTAGCAAGGGTCAGAGATCTCCTTTTGTTGCTCCAAATTATATATCGTGTTGTCACTTAGTCAGAATATTTTCTTACAATATTTAAAATGAATAAGACAGGACTACTAAACTGTATCTCGTTGAATGTTAGAGGGATTAATAACCCCATTAAAAGGAAGAAAGTTCTAACATACTTTAAGAAAAACACAGACATCGCCTTTATTCAAGAGACCCATCTCACAGATGTAGAACATTTAAAGTTATGCAGAGATTGGATTGGTCAAGTATTTTATTCTTCTTTTTCATCTAAAGCCAGAGATGTAGCCCTGCTTATCAATAAAAACCTCAGATTTCGGTTAAATTATATGGAAAATGACAGAGCTGGCAGATTAATTTTGATAGACTGTGTAATAAATACAGAGTAATACTTGTATCTTTATATGGCCCAAACTTAGACAACCCAGAATTTTTTAAAGATTTAACTCTAAAACTAGCAGCGGTTGAAGCTCCATGTATATTGGGCGGCGATTATAACCTGGTTCTAAATCCACCCATGGATCGCTCCTCTCCTACATTCGCTGCACCATCTAGATCTGCGGTAGCTCAGGGAATGAGGGAACTGGGATTGGGGGATGCATGGCGTTTACGTAACCCAACCAGCAAAGACTACTCGTTCTATTCCAATATCCACAACTCATATTCAAGAATTGATATGTTTTTGACCTCATTCCCACTTGTGTCACAAATCAAAGCCTGTTCTTGTCATGATCCCTGGGTTTCTGTGTGTTTATTTTGGAGTTCTTCTGTGTTCAGTCCTGTTTTCCCTGTGTAGTCCTGTTCCCTGTGAGTCTCTGTCCTCCCTGTTGATTGCTCCCCAGGTGTGTCGTATTCCCTTGATTACCCCGTCTGTATTTAAACCCACCTGTTGTCTGTGTTCCTCGTCGGGTCCTAGTCGTTAATCTGTGTCGTCGTGTCTATGTCTATTGTAAGTTTGTCTGAGTGTCGTACGGCAGTAGAACTGTGAAGTCCTGCGTCGGCCTAGCTCGTATATTCAGTCCGTTATCCAGTTGCTACCGGTGTTAGCTGTGTGCTACCTTCCGCCGTGCTGCCTGTTGGACTGTGAGCTGCATCAATAAATTCTTCATTATTCATCTTACCTGGGTCTCAGCGTCCACCTCCTCACCACTTCAACCCCACCTCATGACAGTTCTTACTCAGCAGCCACAATTTCAGACCATAACCATAACAAATGAAATTAGAATTTCATCATCCTGTTTCTTCCTCTAGATGGAGGTTCAGAGAACATCTTCTTAGACCAAAATTGATATCTATTTAGAAGTAAATTCAAATACATGGGAAGAGCTCAAGGTTTACATGAGGGGGCACATTATTTCATATGTTTCATAGAAAAACAAGCAAAAAACGGAACAAATTTCTCAACTAGAAAAAGATATAAGGACTTTGGAAATTGACCATTCAAGAACACAACAACCAGAATTACTGAACATTTTAAAGCAAAAACGGATTTCATATGACAACCTGTGTGCAAAGTAAAGCTGAAGCAGAAATGGCAAGGACAAAATATCACCACTATGAATTTGGCAATAAAACAAGCAAATTACTGGCGTGGCAGATAAAAAAGGAAGATAATGAAAAATGTATTCAGAGTATTCAAATAGATGGTAGACATTTAGAAAATACAAAAGACATAAATTTGGAATTTAAAGAATATTATCAAACATTATATAAATCTGAGCTTGACAAAGGTAAAATAGATATAAATACATTTTTGAAACGATTACATTTACCTAAGATTAACACAACTGACAAAGACATACTGGATAGTGAGATTAGTGAAGAGGAGGTCCATCTTGCTATTAAATCATTACAAAATAATAAAGCCCCAGGGCCAGATGGCTTCCCAATTGAATACTTCAAAACCTTTTTAAGCAAATTATTTATCCCTATTACAAATATGACCAAAGAGGCATTCCAAAGGACAGAACTTCCTCAATCCTTAGAACTTGCAACAATAACATTACTCCCCAAACCTGGAAAGGATAGACAAAAGTGCGGTAACTATAGGCCCTGTTCGTTGTTCTGCAATAGCCAGCCACGCCCTAACCTCACCACTGACTGACTATTGACCAGTTCTCTGTCTAACAGGTCCGGAAAATCCCTGAAACCTGGGTCTTACCCTATCACAGGTTTACTAGAGAATTTCTGTTTAAACTGGCGGCGGAGAAAACTCGTCTAGCTCTAACTACCTTCAGATCCAGAAGTTACGGCCCTTTTCAGTTGAGAAACAGTCGACAGAGTAGCACTAGCTGCCGCGTAGTTCCAACAACCACTCCTGTTAACGGTAGCTTTCCTCCTTAAAATAACGTGCACTTGTTATCGGCTAGATTGGATTTAGTGACTTAGATATAAGTCCCAGGGCCATTATTTATTGCTCGCCAAAGGAAAGTACGAAGCCACCAATTTCTAGAATCATACATTTAGATTTTACTTATACCAGAAGAACCCTCATCAAACAGTGACTCAATTGAATTCAATGTCCACAACCTCTATTCTTATTTTTATTATATTTTATTAAGCAAGCTTTAGCAGGGGTAAATGACAAGCAGATTTAATAAAAGTAATTGTAAACTTGTAACAGGTATTAATCTCAAATTATAAAATCAACCCAATCAACCATACCCTATCTTATTTCTATCCCTAACCTGTGTCACTAATCTCACTGAGCGAGGCTTTAGGGGCAGGGCAACTCACACCCGATGTTAGTCGATCTTGGCAGCCGAAATCTTTAGACGTCCTTGGTTAGAGTCTCTGTCCTAGCCGGGCAAAGTCCTTTTCCGGAAAAGCAGCAAAGTCAATCTGTCCGACCTCTTTTAGACGAACAGAATCTTCATCACTAGGTGACCTTTGTCTTTTCCCCAAGTCTGCTGCTGTTGAATAGAGATCGTAGGGTGGAGGTAGAGGAAACGGTCCGATTCAGGGGCCAGGGCTGGGGCTGACGGATCTTGTCCTTCCTTGCGGCGAGAAGTCTCAAACTTTTCCCCCGGTCCCAGGGTGTGGTCCAAAGCTGATCTTTCGCCTGCGTCCTCTTGTTGATTCTCCTTCAGCGCCGCGGACTAAGAACAGTTTCCTCCCCAGCTCGCTGGCTTTTAAACCCTCTTGGCCCACAGTTGTGTATGTGAGAGGTCTTATGACTCATTCTTCCCGAATATCTCATCGGAAAGCACCCGTCCCACCCAAACCTTGTTCCACCCTGAATTGGTAATACACAAACCTCCCTCTTTTGACTGTTGCAACTCCTTTGCAACATTTCTCTCTTTTCTGTTGGCCATCTGGTAGTTATTACCTTTTTTGGCAATTTGTTCTGAGGCCCCCGCCCAGCCAGCTCAGTGCTTGTGACTCTTTTATTTTCCTGTGCTCAACTCTGCAATCTTCTTATAATGTACCCTGAAACACAGTTAACTCAAAACATAATCAATTTGTTTTTTACCATTATCTGAAATCATATATACCAACTAAGTTGTTACGGTTACAGCAGATCATGAATACAGATTATATATTTCAGTCATACATTACAGACATGGTGATTACAATACATCAATCATTCCAACTATTACACAACTATGTATTTTGTATTTCATTTCTTTAATCATCTTAAATCAATACAAGATCATCGTCACTCCTCAGGCCTTTTACCCTGCTTTCTGCGTGTACCTAGAGAGATCTAACAAGTCCATGCCAGTTTTCTTGACAGCCCCTCAGCCTTGCATACCTTGGCATTAATATTAGTTCCTCGTATGATCAGATTTACCAAACGAATTACACGTCATTAATTAATAAAACTAAAGCAGAACTGGAACGATTGATTGATCTCCCACTATCTTTGATTGGCAGAGTTAAAACAATTAAAATGTCTATATTACCTAAATTTATCTACTTATTTCAATGTGTCCCCTTAAAAGTTCCAATGACATTTTTTAAAGATTTGGATAAAGCAATATCTGTATTTTTATGGTAAAAGAAGGTCACAAGAGTTAAGCTTCTCACTTTAGAGGCTCCTTATGCTAAAGGCGGATTAAATCTTCCAAATTTCAGAATGTATTACTTGGCCTCCCAGTTCTGTATTTTATGGATGTGGATTCATTCAAATGGTAACGATGTGAGGTGGTGTCAGAGTTGACACCTATTAAACACAGCACATAACACAGGAAAGACAAGAGAAAGTTAGATTCTTAATACTCGCGAGGAGAACAGACAGAGATGTGCTTTCAGTTACAAATCTCCTGCTGCTCTGAAGCACATTTGCCTGCCCCTCTCTTTTTATTGTCTTTAGGATCCCTAATCACAGAGAGCGCTGTAACTCTAAGGGGAGGGGAAAAGACACTTCATCACACAGTCACAGCGCCAAGATTATAGCTAACTAACAACACAATCTATCTCGCACTAGCTTATCCAGTTCCTGACCCAGGATCAAGCAGGACAAGTTGTACATCTTCACGGCGATGGTTTTATAGCTATCTAAGAGGTCAAAGCAGGCCGTTCTGAGAAGAGCTGCTGTCACTGCTCTTCTTCAGAGAGGCCTTTTGAGAAAGCAAGCCAGAGTGATTAACAATACAGAAACATTCCTTAAAACATATGACTAAACTAAATAAGTAAGAATACATAAACTAAGAATACATAAACTAAGAACATAATAAAACAGTATAACAAATAGTTGATAATAATACAATTTACCCAACAGGTGGGTCTCGATAGAACAACAAGAACTAAAATCTGCATCGTTAGCAATTATCCCCTTCCTGGATTGATGGATAAAATCACATCAAATCCTTTAATTTTAGCTACCTATAATGCATGGCTTCAGTTACATGCCCTCTTAAATCTAAACAGAATTGTTGGTTAACACACCACTTAAAGGGAACCCTAACATTCCTCAACCTATAGCAGATGGAATATTACAAACTTGGGTCAGAAAAGGCATTAGATCAGTTGGCGATCTTTATACCAACAATGTCTTTCCCAGCTTTAGTCAATTATCTGAATTTTATGACTTACATAGGCACAATTATTTCAAATATTTGCAGATCAGACACTGGATTAAAAGCCAAACAGAGATATTTCCAAATAAACCAGAGGAAACTCTCCTGAAACATGTTTATTAAACGTACCACCACAAAAGGACTTATTTCTTGTGTTTACAAAATTGTTCTTGATTACTCACCAGCTTATGACACCAAAAAAAACTAAATGGGAGTCAGACTGCAAATACGATGACAAAAACTGGAGCAGATTACTAAATTCATCTCAAACAATATTAATATCAACAAAACACAGACAAATTCAATTTAATATTTTACACCGCATATATTATACCCCATACAGGTTGAATAAACTGAATGCCAACATCACTGCCAAATGTCAAAGGTGTAAAATGTGTGTAGTGGATCTTCATGTGCTTTGGAGCTGCATACACTGGAAAGCCTACTGGAATAATGTAACTCAGACAACAGCAGCAGTTTGTGAGCTTTCTGTAGACGCTGACCTCAGGATTTGGATACTTGGAGATGTTACGTCCTGGAAATTATATCCTTGCAAGAAATACTTTGTTTTGTTAGCATCATCTGCAGCAAAAAAGTGTATATTTAAAAATTGGAAATCTGTGGAGCCTCCAAACCAGAAACATTGGATCAACGACCTGTTGTCATGCTGTACTCCTGAAACATGTTTTCACTCGATACGGGGACATTGGCTAAGTTCAGCCGGATTTGGACTCTTTCTGGACCTTCTAACCAGATTAGATCTGAGAGACTGATTTGTATTGATCTTTACTGTCTTATTTCAATTATCTTTTTTTATTCAATATTTTTGTTGAATTTCTTTTCTCTTGACTCTGGCCTTTCAAAAATATGTGAAGTGTTATATATTACTGCATCTGTTGTTACATGGAGAGAGTGGGTGGGTTTCACTTCCACCTCTTGGAGTCAATAGAGCTCGTAACTGCTGGTGATTAGTCAGCTTTAATGAACTCTTCTTGTAACTTTTGTTGCCACACCACCACCATCGAACTAAAAATGCAACAAACACGAATGACACGGTGTCACAAATACAATGATATGACATATAAACGTACCTCGCTGGTTCTTGTGAGGTAGAAATGAGAGCGAAAACAAAAAATAATTCTTAAACTTAAATTAATTGGAACCACTTGCTAATATGCCTTTACATCGTGTGCTTCTTTCTTTTGGTGCCCAGCGAACATTCTGGATTGCACTTCCTACTCTAGCTTTTCAAAATAAAAGTCATAACAAAAAAATGTGCCTAATACAAAAATAAAACAAACAAACTATGGCAGTAAAAAAAGGGCTTTCACAAAAAAAAAAAAAAAAAAAAAGAAGGTAGTATTGTACACTTGATGTAGATTTTGTAAATGATCCATGGATCATTTACCATGGAAAATGATCCATGGTAAACTTGGATCATTTTCAGGGTCTGCATCAACCTTCTGAGTAAATATATCTATACAAGAAGAAGCAAATACTTTGGTCATTTCTCAGCTGGATCAGAACCGTCAGATCCGGTTCTGTAGTTACATTCACTTCTTCAGCGTTTGTGTTTGGGAGGATGTCAAATATTTTATTTCTAATAGAACCATTTTATTTAAGTGGTTCCTGCTGGGAGTCGATGGCTCAACAGAACTTTGTTTGGCCAGTGGACTGAGATCTAATCTGGGATTTCTCCCAGATTAGATGATCATTATTAGATTATAATCATCTAACAATCATAAAAATTATTTGATGATTTTTCATCATATAATAATGGTGAAAAATACAATGTTCCAGCTTGATGAAGGGTAATTTTGTACGTCACCCTATTTTCCCAGGTGAACTCCTTTAAATGCAGAGCCCCATTTTTTCCAAGTATTCTGCTTCAAAGTGTGAGTTCTGCATTAAGTCAGGAAGCAACAAATGGAGAAACCAATATGTGACAGAGAAATGTCATGAGTTGTTAAAGCATTGCTATAATAAATGTTTAGAGTAATCTAATCCACCTTCAGGCCAGAGATTACATTTAAAGATTGGTCCGCCAGCAGGACAGGAGTGAGTTGGCCGCCAATCTAAGATAGACTCTGATGGTAAACTTGGATCATTTTCAGGGTCTGCATCAATATTTAATGCCAATCAGATCAGAAGTCTGATAATGTAAAAATTCAGATTAAGCGCCTGGTGGACGATATGAAACTACAACACTAGTAGTTTTAATCCTTCCCCCACAGAACGTATTTCAAGGAATGTGAGAATTTTGATGAAATATGTTAACTCACTGTTTGTTGATCAGTTTTATTGATCAGTGTGTTCAGTTGTTTGCCACTTTGGACTCAGAAGTTCTGAAGTCCAGTTAAGTCCACAGATCCATGACTGAAAGGTTAGTTGTCATGGTCACAGCAGCTGGGCTGCACCTGTTTTATTGGTGGAGCTCTGTGTGTCTTAACGAGCTCGTTAAGGTGGGAGGAGTCATTAATGGGACAAGCTGACCAGCCTCTGGTCACAACACACACACCCTCTGGATGATGACCACCTCACATTAAAACTCTCACTTTTTCTTTTATGAGTGTCATTAATGTTGGTTTAGAGCCCAACTAATGACACACACTCCGATACCAACCCTCTCTCTCTCTCTCACACACACTGCATAACAGAGTGGATTTTATCCCCCTCATTAGCTTTTAGCTCTGCTGCTGTCGACCTTTAGACAGTCTGACAGATTTAAACTCTGATGACTTCACGTCCAGAACGACTGCTTTATGTCCAATTAAGATCAGACTTCAATGATCCTATAAAGGTGAGTCTGTTAGTGCCTCTCTCTCTCTCTCACACACACAGCAGGACAACAACAATCTCTGGTCAAGTTAACTCAACAAACAGAATGAACCACTCAGTTGGGTTCTGACCCGTCAGCAGGTAAAAGGTGAGGTCATGTCTGTTGGCTGATCCAGTAGAAATTCAGGAGGAAAAGGCTTTCAGGACAGACGTCTCCAGGCACCGGACCGTGGACTTGGACTGGTCTGTGGGTTTTGTTGTACCAGACATGTAAAAAAATCGTCTGTTATGTAAATTCCCTGCTCACAACGTTTTCTTTTTCAGCCAAACAGGACCCTAGCCCCTGACCCCTGACCCCTAACACTGGTGGACTGAAGGAGCCGACAACCTGAAGGACTTTAACTTTGTCAACTTCCTGATTGTAAGAGCTACAGCAGTCCAGCCTGAGGGAACAACATGGATTCCTTCAGCTTCACTCCTGGAACAATAAACTACACTCACTGGCCACTTTATTAGGTACACCTGTCGCAAATGAGCAGTTAACCAATCACAAGGCAGCAACTCAATGCACTTAGGCATGTAGCCATGGCCAAGACAATCTGCTGCAGTTCAAACCGAGCATCAGAACAGGGAAGAAAGGTGATTTAAGAGACTTTGAACGTGGCATGGTTGTTGGTGCCAGACAGGCTGGTCTGAGTATTTCAGAAACTGCTGATCTACTGGGATTTTCATGCACAACCATCTCTAGGGTTCATAGAAAATGGTCTGAAAAAGAGAAAATATCCAGTGAGCGGCAGTTCTGTGGGCCAAATGCCTTGGTGATGCCAGAGGTCAGAGGAGAATGGCCAGACTGATTTGAGCTGATAGAACAGCAACAGTAACTCAAATAACCAGTTGTTACAACCGAGGTATGCAGAAGAGCATCTCTGAACACACAACACTTTAAACCTTGAGGAGGATGAGCTACAGCAGCAGATGATCACACCGGCTGCCTCCTGTCAGCTAAGAACAGGAAACTGAGGCTACAATTTGCACAGGCTTAAGAGAAGATTGGAAAGACGTTGCCTGGCCTGATGAGTCTGGATTTCTGCTGCGACATTCGGATGGTCGGGTCAGAATTTGACGTCAACAACATAAAAGCACGGATCCATCCTGCCTTGTGTCAGCGGTTCAGGCTGGTGGTGGCGATGCAATGGTGTGGGGGATACTTTCCTGGCACTTTGCACCTATAAGTACCAACTGAGCATCGTGTCAATGCCACAACCTACCTGAGTATTGCCGCTGAATGTCCATCCCTTTATGACCACAGTGTGCCCATCTTCTGATGGCTACTTCCAGCAGGATAATGCGCCATGTCATAAATCATCTGACTGGTTTCTTGAACATGACAATGAGTTCACTGAATTCAAATGGCCTCCACAGTCACCAGATCTCAACCTTTGGGATGATTCACATCATGGATGTGCAGTCAACAAATCTGCAGCAACTGCGTGCTGCTATCATGTCAGTATGGACCAGATTCTGAGGAATGTTTCCAGTAACTTGTTGAATCTCTGCCACCAAGGATTAAGGCAGTTCTGAAGGCAAAACGGGGTCCAACCAGTACTAGCAAAATGTACCTAATACAGTGGCCAGTGAGTGTACAATTCAAACATATTAATCCAAAGCCAGTGTGTCGGCCTCCGAGTCGGTGATGGAGAACTTCGGCTTGTTACTATGGTTACCACAGTCTCTTATCCCTGCTGCTTGATGACGGTTTGATGTTCAATTAGAGAGCAGGTGATCAATAAAAGTCGATCCAGACTCACTATGCCTGCAGTTTCCTGTTGATCTCAATTTGCAGACACAGACCATCTCTGATCAGAGGCAACATTAGACAGAATCCGAGATATTTCCCAGAATGCTTCAGGGCTCTCCTAGCTGCTAAACTCTCTCTGATAGATGTTAACAAGTTGCTTCAGCAGTCTGACTCAGGAGACTCCAGAAAAGGTTTCAGGAAATGCTGCTAGTCTGCAGCATTTCCTGGTTCTGGTTCACTGGACCAGTCAGGTCCAGGTTCTGGTTTTGGTAACAGACGATGATTCAGTTGTTCTGTAACAGGAGAAACTGTCTGATCAAGCAGAGAAGCAGTTAACCTCCTCTGATGACCCCTGGGAGCAACGGGATCATCCCAACATCCAGCTGCAACACACACACACACACACACACACACTGCACCCTCTTTCCCCCTCCCCCAGTCTGTGTTCTTCCTGCAGCCTCCCAGCTGCCAATCACAGCAACTTCCTGTAAGGCTTGGCAGCTAATCAGACGCTGCACTCAGAGTCCTGCAGCTACAACAAGCTGACGGGACGACAGAGATGAAGAGTGAGGAAGAGGAGAGGAACCACTGAGCTGCAGTAAATCTATTCAAATCCTGAGAACAAACCCAACATCTAGATACTCTTCATCCTCCTCCTCATCATCACCTGTAATTGTCCCTGTGAGGTCACATGATCACCAGTCACCAGGTCACAGCCAAAGGAACAAACCATTAAACAATTAGACTAAAACTGAGTAAACATTCAGAAACTCGTTAACACTCTGATGCTAACGAGACCCCCAACCAATCAGTGCACAGCTATATCAGGGCCGCTAAGGAGATAACTGCCCAGCAATTAAAGATGACATACTTAACATAAAAGCTTGTTGCTGGTTCTGTTGACACAGAACCAGCCAATCTGGATCCAGCCAGAACCAGAACCAGCTGCTGAATGAGGATGACTCTCAGCAGTACTGCAGCCAGCCAGCAGGCGGCACTCCAGATTTTCTGGATTCAGTGTTTGACAGATAACAAGTCCATCAGTTCTTGGTAATTACAACTGAATTAATCATTCATGTTAAAGCACAGAGCCGGTCGCCCCGGAAACACAATCAATCATCATCATCATAACCAGGCTCACTGCTCCCAACACAGTTTTCACCTGCAGGTAATTACGTCTGTCAATCATCCTGAGCCAGATTGGTCACTTCACAGGCTGAAGTGACCAACCAACCTGTGATTGTGTAGCCGGTTCCATCCGACTCATCTGTTGTATGTACTCTGCGTTGTGTGTGTAGGTGAAGAAAGAAACCAGCAGTCGAGGACCCAGGGTGTTTTGTAGCAGGAAGGCGGGTTTATTCTGTTCAAAATAAAAATGCATTCAGCACAGCAGTTCCCGGGCTCTGGCCTCCCCACACAGACCTCTCCCCAGCGCAGCTCGGCGCGAACTGAGGAGAGCGGCGGGAACACACAGGACATGACGCCAAACAGGAAGCAAGAAAATAAAAGCGTCACCACCAAAATAAAATTCAGAAACTAAGAAAAACAAATATACATAAATAGTGAAGATGGATTTGAGGTGAAATATACACCTTTTTTACAGACTTGCTACATCCACCCCTCCTATATTTCACCAAAATCCAAGTCAGTCTAAAGTTTACAATCCCAATACATGGAAAACTGACAAATTTGATGAAAATTTAGCACAGGGTTGCCATAACCAAGTACAGCACTCAGCTTGAGAGCTACCTACAAAACAGGTTTCGAAGGAGCATTTGGTTGATCAGGCCTCTGCCCTTCTCAGATCAATATGATGCCATTTACACCATACAATTCTGTGCCATCTTTAAACCCATAAACACAATACAGAATGTATATTTGAGGAAAACAATATTCTGTTACAGTTATACTTCCAAACTGTCCAGGTACTGGACTCTAAACAAATGAATTCGCTCAAAACCAAGTAAGAATGGACTGGGATTTTTGGCTCACAGAGTTGGCCAAATCCCTAAGATCAAAAGGTCTTTGAACCGTGGATTCAATGAGTCTGTTCACCCTTTTGCTTACCCTGCCCACCCGAGTCCTAACAACTTGGTCAGTCTCTGGGGGGTGACACATGTCCATGTTAGCATCTGAATTTACAGGAAGAACCTCCGTGTCCGTAGAGTGAGCATGACTCACTGTCTGTAACTCTCCGTCTGTCACATGACTATCAGCATGTTCACCTGAGAGTTCCATCACACTGTGAGGCGTCACAGGACTCTGGTTGGATAAGCCTGGTTCCAACACGTCTTGATCCAGAGAAACATTGCTGTCACAGTTTGTCGATTTACTCATCTCCCATGCATTATCTCCATCATCTAAACTTCTCTCGTCCGAAGCATCAAAGGAGTCCGACAGACCTTGTGCCTCCTCTGCTCCTACAACAGCGACCTCATCCTGGGCTGTTTCCACAGGTAGAAAGCTGATGTCCAATATCAGGTTCCTGTGCACAATTTTTTTGTTACCTTGCTTGTCCTCCAACTTGTATGTGTGAGTTTGAAGATTCCTGTCAACAACTGTGTAAACTGTAGCACTCCACTTGTCGGATAACTTTTTCTTCCCTCTTTCACCCTTGTTTGCTAGCAAGACTCTGTCTCCAATGTTCAGATGGGTACCTTTCACTTTTCTGTTGTACCCTTCTGCCTGCTTATCTTGTTCTTCCACAGCATGTGCTTGAGCTATCTTAGCTGCCTCATACAGATGTGACATGAGTGTGTTGGCATAGTTCTTGTAATCAGTAGTCACCGGATCACACAACACCTGTTTGAATATCACATCCACAGGGAGCCTCGGGACCCGACCAAACATGAGTTGGAATGGAGCAAATCCTGTAGTCTCATGAACTGTTGCATTATATGCAAAAGTCAATGTTTGTATTTGTTCAGGCCATTTGTTCTTCTCTCTCAGTGGCAATGATCTGAGCATGCTGCCAAGTGTGCGGTTGAACCTCTCGGTGCCCCCGTTTCCCATGGGATGGTACGCAGTGGTGTGAGACTTTGATATTCCCGCCAGTCGAAGCAGTTCAGCAATGAGCTCACTTTCAAAGTTTGCTCCCTGATCCGAATGGATCCGTTCAGGAAATCCATACACACAAAATACACGGTCCCACAACTTTTTAGCAACCTGCTTTGCTGTTTGATTGGTGCATGGAAATGCGTGGGCTAGCTTTGTGAAATGGTCGGTCAGGACAAGCACATCCACTGAGTTTTGCTTTTTGTCTTCCGCACTCCAGAAGTCTAAACACACCAACTCCATTGGGGCAAAGGTTCTTATGCTTTTAAGAGGGGCTCGAGCACAAGGTTCTGGTGTTTTGGCAAGAATGCACCTCTGGCAACACTTTACATACTCCCTCACATCGGTATCCATCTTTGGCCAGAAGAATCTCTGTCTTGCCAGGTGAAGTGTCCGTGCCTGCCCCTGATGTCCAGCCATGTCATGAATGCCTTGCAAGGCTCTTTCCTTGAGGCCATCAGGAAGAACAAACTGATGTCTTTTCTGTTTGCTGAGAGGATCTCGAGTGACTCTATAGAGGATCCCATTTTTAATCTTGAGCCTCTCCCACTGCTTAATGATCACCATAGCTCCAACACTGAGTCTTGCTCTTTCACGTCTGGATGGACGTCTCTCTCGGATAATGAATGGCAAAATTGTGGAAACATCAGGATCAAGCTTTTGGGCATGTTGTAATTCATCCAAAGTGAACACAGGAAGTGAATCTTGCCCTGGTACACCCAAATCTTGGACAGACTGAATTAGTGCCACCGCACGAGTCTCGGTGACCAAATCCCACTGGTCATGCATCTCCAGAAGAGCCTTGACTGCCACTGCGTCATACGGGTAAGGTTGTGAACTACAGTGGAGTTCTGGATTGCCACAAGATGGTTTCTTCACTTTTTGGCTCTGGACCTTTAGGTGAAAAGCGTCTTGGACCCCATCTTGGCTAATGCTATCAGCTTCGATAAGGAGACGAGAGTAACCCTCAGTGATGATCCTATGGCTGACAGTTGTTGCAAATGGATCCCTACTGAGTGCGTCAGCCACTGTGTTCTTGGATCCAGGTATGTGTTTCAGATCAAAAGAGAAGGGTGCCAGCTTCGCAACCCAACGCTGCTCACAAGCATCAAGTTTTGGCTTCGTCATGATGTAGGTGAGCGGATTGTTATCAGTCCACACCGTGAATGTTTGACCTCTTAACCAATGACTGAACTTCTCACATATACTCCATTTCAAAGCCAAAAATTCAAGCCTGTGAGCGGGGTATTTCTTTTGAGAGTTACTCAGCGTCTTGCTGGCAAATGCAATGGGGCGAGCTTTCTCTTCTCCAGCTGGAACTTGAGATAAGACAGCTCCAAGTCCATCCAGTGAAGCATCAATAGACAAAATCAGAGGCTGTGAGAAATCTGGGTGTGCAAGAACAACACAATTCAACAGCTTTTCTTTGAGACTTAAAAAGGCTGTTTCACACTCCTCTGTCCAGTCAGATGGTCTCAGTTTTCTGTAAGAACCAGCAGTTGTTTTGGTTTTGCCCTTCCTCTTCTGTCCAGCAGTTAGAGCAAACAGGGGCTTGGCCACAGATGAACAACTCGGAATGAAATGTTGGTAATAAAACACCATACCAAGGAAGGACTTTATCCTCTTGACTGAAGGAGTGCATCCATCATCCTCCATCAGGTCAGCTGTTGTCATCCTTGTAATGACTTCAACCTTTCCAGGGTCGACAGACACTCCATGGCCATCTATAATGTGTCCCAGAAATTTCACTGATGATCTCATAAAGTGACATTTCTTGGGACTCAACTTAAGATTGTGCAGGCGAAGGCGTTGGAACACAACCTCTAACCTCTCCAGAGACTCTTTTTCACTTGAAGCAAAAACAAGGAGATCGTCCAGATAGCATAACAAACTGCTAAAGTTCAGATCCCCAAATATGCTGAGCATCATCCTCATGAAAGAGGCAGGGCTGTTGCACAGGCCTTGGGGCATTCTATTATATTCGTATAACCCCATAGGAGTTGTGAATGCTGTGTATTTCTTCTCCTCCTCCGCCATAGGAATGTTATAAAATCCTGACGTCAAATCCATAGTGCTGAAGTAAGTGTTGCCTCCAAGAGCAGCTAAGCAGTCGGACTGGTGTGGAAGTGGATGCGCATCCTTGAGTGTCCTCGCATTTAACCACCTGAAGTCTGTGCATATCCTCAGACTGCCATCCTTCTTCCAGACCAGTACAAGGGGAGAAGCATATTCACTCACAGATTTCTTTATTATCTCCTGTTCCTCCATGTCAGATAAAACCTGGCGCAGCTTGTGATAATGAGCTGGTGGGATTCGGCGGTATGGAAGGCGGAATGGTCTATCGTCAACAAGCCGGATGCGATGTACAAAGCCTTCTGCCTTGCCACAATCTAAAGCATGCTTAGAGAAAACATCATTATATTTCTCAAGCAGCTCGACCAACTTGGTTTTCCCTGCATCATCAGTGTGGCATGAATCAATATCAAGGTCACCGAGCCCAACCTGTTGCAATCGTAGTTTCAGATCTGTGAGCCCCTCTTTGACATGTCCCTTCTCTGGAGCAGCAGTTTCAACCTGGCTGATGCCTTGAAAAACCTCAAAATCTTCAACTGCTAGGCAAGGAGACACATCTGCCAACTTGCTGTTTCTTTTCAGCGTGATGGGCTTGTCTGACAGGTTAGCAACTTTTAAAGGGACCCACCTATCTCCCCATAAGGGAGTGATAATGCGAGCAACCATGATGTTACGAGGCATCGACTTAGATGAGGTTGGTTCGGTGATCACAGTACTCCCAGGAGACATAGGAATGTTATGTGGCAGCTTACCCCACACCAGATGTTCAGTTCTTGCCAGCAGGGTGACTGACTGTTGTAGCTTGACTGTGCCCACCTTCTCTGGGAGTTCTTTACCTCTCCACCGAGAAGTGCTTGCCATCATGTCAAGAAACTGCTCACATTCTGGGAGAAGACTGGGACTGGACACTAGACGCCAATAATCATTGGTTATTTTCAGCTGATGCATGAGGAATCTTATGACATTTGTGCCAATGATTAAATCGTCTCTTTGGCCTGGCACTACTAACACTGGGACAACACAGGCCTCGCCATACAGTTTCATTTCCACCTCATACATGCAGCGGGGTTTGCTGAGCGTCCCTCCACAACCAATGAGAACAATTTCTTGAGAGAGGGGTACAGGTTCAGAAAGTGAGTTCTGATTCAGCATCATTTGTTCCACCTTCTCACTCAGCGTGCAGGCCATGGAACCTGAGTCAAGCATCCCCTGTAGCTGAAACTTGTTATTGAGAGTCACAGGTGTATAAAACAGTTCATCAAATGGCTCAATTCGTTGTGTGTTTTGAGCTATCACCCTAGCACCAACTGGTGCTGCTGCACATGCCTTTTCATACTGCTGTTCAATGTCATTATTATTGAGGGTTTTTTCTTTTGAGCCCACACCACCCCTCATCCCATGCAGGCCAGCTAGTTTAAATGCTGGGGATCTTGTGACTGAAGACCATGCTCACTTCTGATGGATGAGCGGTTGGGACAGTCTCGCTTAATATGATTTGGTTCAAAGCATGCTAAACACAGTCGTTTCTGTTTGCAGTGTGAGATGGTAGAATGATCCCGAGACTGACAAACCCTGCATGCTTTGTGATGCACTTGGCTGGGTGCGTTCTGTCTGCCTGCAGTCTGACTGTTCTGTGAGAGTGTACGTTCAAAGAGACTGATTAAAGTCTTCATGCAGCTGTCATTACAATGTGGCAGGGCTGCTGCACCAGTTTCTTGGGGTGATGGAATGTCTCTTAAGTGACAGGGTGGTGATGATAATTGTTCAGGAACAGGAGCTTGAGCATGAACTGTAGCTAGTTTAGGATATCTTGACCTGGAAACCGCCTGCTCTCTGGCTTCAATTTGGTAACGATCAATGTGCTCCTGAATTTCACTGGCTGTCCATTTGTCTGGTGCTTTGAACTTCAAAATGGCAGCAAGCGCTGGATCAGGGCAATGTTTCACAAACATCATAGTTGCTTCTTGGCAAGGGTTATCTACATGCCTTCCTAATCTCTTCAAGCCCTCTTCTGCTGCATCAACTGCCTTCTTCAAGCGTACCCAGTAATCTAGAGGTGTTTCTCTTGCTAGTGGCACAGTGTTGTAAAAGTCAGCCATCGGCATACATGAATAGGGCACATCACTGAAATGTTGTCTGAGGATGCTGTAGACAATGTCTGGCTTTTCCTGAGGCTTTAGTGAAGGGCTGCTTCGCAGTGTTATCCTCACAATATCTTTAGCTTTTCCCATCAACTTGGAGAGGATCTCAGAGTACTGTTCATTAGTGGGTGTGCCTCGTTTTCTGAAGTAGATTTTCATTAACTCTTCCCACTCGCCAACAGTGTTTTTGTCAGATCCATCTCCCCTGAAGGTGGGGGGTTCTTTGACGTCTGGCTGTAGTACTAGCTTTGCCCCAGTCAAGTTGAGGTAAGTAGGTTCACTCTGCGATTGGCCCACACTGCCCTGAAATTGCAGACCCTGAACACCTCCTTCCCCACATTCACCCTTAAGACGGTCCATTATGGACTGTCCAACTTGCTGTGCAATGCTTGTAATAAGGTCACTTAATGGTGGGTCAGCACTAACTGAATTGTCCAGGACCGCACCATCACGCACATTTGTAGAAGATACATTCTCAACTACACGTGTAGAACAAAAGGCTGGAGAGCCTGCAACATTAGCATTTCGAACTGGAGTAAAAGGCAAAGCCTCAATCATTCTCCCTCTCCCCACAGAGAAGTTAACACCACTCAACGAACATTTGTCCTCATCTGCCTTATTTTTAACATAAGTCATTTTCAGTTTGATTTTTTTTCTTTTTTTTTTTTTTTGAACAGTTCTTTACATAGACACAAATATATAAAATATTTTTTTTTGTTGCTGGAGCAAAACACTATTCCACGTTCAACTCTGTAAAACTATTCAGTCTGTATAGATGTGTTAATGTAACAAGCAACCTCAGGTGACCAGCTGACGTTGATCCACTCTTCTCGAACCACGGTGAACTTGTCCGAAGCAGTGTGGATCCGGGTCACGGCACCACTGTAGCCGGTTCCATCCGACTCATCTGTCGTATGTACTCTGCGTTGTGTGTGTAGGTGAAGAAAGAAACCAGCAGTCGAGGACCCAGGGTGTTTTGTAGCAGGAAGGCGGGTTTATTCTGTTCAAAATAAAAATGCATTCAGCACAGCAGTTCCCGGGCTCTGGCCTCCCCACACAGACCTCTCCCCAGCGCAGCTCGGCGCGAACTGAGGAGAGCGGCGGGAACACACAGGACATGACGCCAAACAGGAAGCAAGAAAATAAAAGCGTCACCACCAAAATAAAATTCAGAAACTAAGAAAAACAAATATACATAAATAGTGAAGATGGATTTGAGGTGAAATATACACCTTTTTTACAGACTTGCTACAATTGGTCACTTCCAGCTGTCATTAAAATCTCTACTATACCTCACACACACATACGACCTGTGGATGCTTGTCCAAATGCAACAGATTGCAGAACCACCTGTAGTCATGGGGATGCTGTAAATGGTAAATAGACTGAACTTATGTAGCATAGAGTCATTTCGACCACTCAGAGCTTGGGGTTAATGTCACATTGACATGTGGCAGTAGGAAGCTGGAACTGAACTACTCTACCCACAGAGCCACCGTTACCCCAACGGAGCACCGTAACCCTAGTGTAGAAGGAGATGGAAAGACTCCTGTACTGCAGAGCCTCACTCTGAAAATAAACATTACTTACATACTGAATGAATGAATGAATGAATGAATACACTTTATCAATCCTAGTTTCTTGGTTCTGGTCCGGTGACCAGAGCTCTGATGTAGTCGACACTTCCAGCAGGAAACAACAAAGATCTGTCTGCTCCGGCAAGCAGGAAGTGGAACCTGAGGTTCCTGAAGTCTCTACATGTTGGACCTCTGGTCCTCCCCGATGCTACTACTGGCTCGCCAAGCCTCACTGGAGGTCAAAGGTCGAGGGTGGAAACAGAACCACATCATCTACAGGAACAGGCAAGACATCTTCAGTTTATTCTTTCTGATTAAAACATTGTTTTTTAATAAAATGCATCCACAGAAGCTGCTGTGCTCAGAGTGACATCGTGGCTGCCTGGAGAAATGATACGTTTCACAGCTTTCAGCCATTGAAGTCGACATGAATAGGAAGTTAAGGGCAGATGTGAATTGGCTTTGGGCTAAACAAAATGGCAGACCAGGTGTAGCTTCTGTGAAGAATAAAAAGCCAGGAACATCTGTTGGAGAGTAGTAGGAGAAAGTAGCAGACTTTCTGTGTTTAATGTTGATAATTTACCAAAATAAAGTGAACTGAACTTTAACTTCAACTCTGTCTCAATCAAAGCTAAGCGTTTGGGCTCTTTGGCTGCCGATTGGCTGACTCCGACAGTGTGTTTCTGGGCAGCCATGTTTTATTCAGGCAGCATCAGTTATTAAAACTACTTAGTGGGTAAAATATTAAGCAGGAGCATGTCTGCCTTAAACTGCTCCAGAACGCTTCAACTACAGAGTTTAACGCCACCTTCAGTCCATTAGGCAGCTAGCGGAGACGAAGTCCCAGAAATCTAAATATTAGGCAGCAAATGAGTCAAATAATCGACTGAATATGTGAGCAGAAAGAGTAGAAGCCAAGTGAGCCTAAAGGCTGAGCAGCTGAGCTCTGGATGCTAAACAGGCTGCAGGCGACGCGTGCATCAATACTTACAGAACTGGGAAGAGAACTGGAAAATACCGTCTGTCAGTGCTGAGTGGGGGATTGTTACACTCATCCCATCATCACAAAGAAACTTCTTTAAATTCTCCTCTAGCTGGAGCCTCTGGTCCATCAGAGCAGCTGCAGCATTCAAAACGTTTCTGACTTCAGCAAGTCCCAAAGAACCTGGAGCGGGCCGGACATCTGCTGAGGAGGAGACTCCAGAACCAAACGTCGGGACCAATAGGTGGAACCAAACGCTGGAACCAAACGATGGGACCAATAGGTGGAACCAAACGCTGGGACCAAATGCTGGGACCAATAGGTGGAACCAAACGCTGGGACCAATAGGTGGAACCAATAGGTGGAACCAAACGCTGGGACCAATAGGTGGAACCAAAAGCTGGAACCAAACACTGGGACCAATAGGTGTAACCAAACGCTGGGACCAAACGTCGGGACCAATAGGTGGAACCAAACGCTGGAACCAAACGCTGGGACCAAACGATGGGACCAATAGGTGGAACCAAATGCTGGGACCAAACGATGGGACCAATAGGTGGAACCAAACGCTGGGACCAAATGCTGGGACCAATAGGTGGAACCAAACGCTGGAACCAAATGCTGGGACCAATAGGTGTAACCAAACGCTGGAACCAAACGTCGGGACCAATAGGTGGAACCAAACGCTGGGACCAAACGATGGGACCAATAGGTGGAACCAAACGCTGGGACCAAATGCTGGGACCAATAGGTGGAACCAAACGCTGGGACCAATAGGTGGAACCAATAGGTGGAACCAAACGCTGGGACCAATAGGTGGAACCAAAAGCTGGAACCAAACGCTGGGACCAATAGGTGTAACCAAACGCTGGAACCAAACGCTGGGACCAATAGGTGTAACCAAACGCTGGGACCAAATGCTGGGACCAATAGGTGGAACCAAACGCTGGGACCAAACGTCGGGACCAATAGGTGGAACCAAACGCTGGGACCAAACGATGGGACCAATAGGTGGAACCAAATGCTGGGACCAAACAATGGGACCAATAGGTGGAACCAAACGCTGGGACCAAATGCTGGGACCAATAGGTGGAACCAAACGCTGGAACCAAACGCTGGGACCAATAGGTGTAACCAAACGCTGGGACCAAATGCTGGGACCAATAGGTGTAACCAAACGCTGGAACCAAACGTCGGGACCAATAGGTGGAACCAAACGCTGGGACCAATAGGTGTAACCAAACGCTGGGACCAAATGCTGGGACCAATAGGTGGAACCAAACGCTGGGACCAAACGTCGGGACCAATAGGTGGAACCAAACGCTGGGACCAAACGATGGGACCAATAGGTGGAACCAAATGCTGGGACCAAACAATGGGACCAATAGGTGGAACCAAACGCTGGGACCAAATGCTGGGACCAATAGGTGGAACCAAACGCTGGAACCAAACGCTGGGACCAATAGGTGTAACCAAACGCTGGGACCAATAGGTGTAACCAAACGCTGGGACCAAATGCTGGGACCAATAGGTGTAACCAAACGCTGGAACCAAACGTCGGGACCAATAGGTGGAACCAAACGCTGGGACCAAACGATGGGACCAATAGGTGGAACCAAATGCTGGGACCAAACGATGGGACCAATAGGTGGAACCAAACGCTGGGACCAAATGCTGGGACCAATAGGTGGAACCAAACGCTGGAACCAAACGCTGGGACCAATAGGTGGAACCAAACGCTGGAACCAAACGCTGGGACCAATAGGTGGAACCAAAAGCTGGAACCAAACACTGGGACCAATAGGTGTAACCAAACGCTGGGACCAAATGCTGGGACCAATAGGTGTAACCAAACGCTGGAACCAAACGTCGGGACCAATAGGTGTAACCAAACGCTGGGACCAAATGCTGGGACCAATAGGTGTAACCAAACGCTGGGACCAAATGCTGGGACCAATAGGTGTAACCAAACGCTGGAACCAAACGCTGGGACCAATAGGTGGAACCAAACGCTGGGACCAATAGGTGGAACCAAAAGCTGGAACCAAACAATGGGACCAATAGGTGTAACCAAACGCTGGGACCAAATGCTGGGACCAATAGGTGTAACCAAACGCTGGAACCAAACGTCGGGACCAATAGGTGTAACCAAACGCTGGGACCAATAGGTGTAACCAAACGCTGGGACCAAATGCTGGGACCAATAGGTGTAACCAAACGCTGGAACCAAACGTCGGGACCAATAGGTGGAACCAAACGCTGGGACCAATAGGTGTAACCAAACGCTGGGACCAAATGCTGGGACCAATAGGTGGAACCAAACGCTGGGACCAATAGGTGGAACCAATAGGTGGAACCAAACGCTGGGACCAATAGGTGGAACCAAAAGCTGGAACCAAACGCTGGGACCAATAGGTGTAACCAAACGCTGGAACCAAACGCTGGGACCAATAGGTGTAACCAAACGCTGGGACCAAATGCTGGGACCAATAGGTGGAACCAAACGCTGGGACCAAACGTCGGGACCAATAGGTGTAACCAAACGCTGGGACCAAACGATGGGACCAATAGGTGGAACCAAATGCTGGGACCAAACAATGGGACCAATAGGTGGAACCAAACGCTGGGACCAAACGATGGGACCAATAGGTGGAACCAAACGCTGGGACCAATAGGTGGAACCAAACGCTGGAACCAAACGCTGGGACCAATAGGTGTAACCAAACGCTGGGACCAATAGGTGTAACCAAACGCTGGGACCAAATGCTGGGACCAATAGGTGTAACCAAACGCTGGAACCAAACGTCGGGACCAATAGGTGGAACCAAACGCTGGGACCAATAGGTGTAACCAAACGCTGGGACCAATAGGTGTAACCAAACGCTGGGACCAAATGCTGGGACCAATAGGTGTAACCAAACGCTGGAACCAAACGTCGGGACCAATAGGTGGAACCAAACGCTGGGACCAAACGATGGGACCAATAGGTGGAACCAAATGCTGGGACCAAACGATGGGACCAATAGGTGGAACCAAACGCTGGGACCAAATGCTGGGACCAATAGGTGGAACCAAATGCTGGGACCAAACGATGGGACCAATAGGTGGAACCAAACGCTGGGACCAAATGCTGGGACCAATAGGTGGAACCAAACGCTGGGACCAATAGGTGGAACCAAACGCTGGAACCAAACGCTGGGACCAATAGGTGGAACCAAACGCTGGAACCAAACGCTGGGACCAATAGGTGGAACCAAACGCTGGGACCAATAGGTGGAACCAAAAGCTGGAACCAAACACTGGGACCAATAGGTGTAACCAAACGCTGGGACCAAATGCTGGGACCAATAGGTGTAACCAAACGCTGGAACCAAACGTCGGGACCAATAGGTGTAACCAAACGCTGGGACCAATAGGTGTAACCAAACGCTGGGACCAAATGCTGGGACCAATAGGTGTAACCAAACGCTGGAACCAAACGTCGGGACCAATAGGTGGAACCAAACGCTGGGACCAATAGGTGTAACCAAACGCTGGGACCAAATGCTGGGACCAATAGGTGGAACCAAACGCTGGGACCAATAGGTGGAACCAATAGGTGGAACCAAACGCTGGGACCAATAGGTGGAACCAAAAGCTGGAACCAAACGCTGGGACCAATAGGTGTAACCAAACGCTGGAACCAAACGCTGGGACCAATAGGTGTAACCAAACGCTGGGACCAATAGGTGTAACCAAACGCTGGGACCAAATGCTGGGACCAATAGGTGTAACCAAACGCTGGAACCAAACGTCGGGACCAATAGGTGTAACCAAACGCTGGGACCAAACGATGGGACCAATAGGTGGAACCAAATGCTGGGACCAAACAATGGGACCAATAGGTGGAACCAAACGCTGGGACCAAACGATGGGACCAATAGGTGGAACCAAACGCTGGAACCAAACGCTGGGACCAATAGGTGTAACCAAACGCTGGGACCAATAGGTGTAACCAAACGCTGGGACCAAATGCTGGGACCAATAGGTGTAACCAAACGCTGGAACCAAACGTCGGGACCAATAGGTGGAACCAAACGCTGGGACCAATAGGTGTAACCAAACGCTGGGACCAATAGGTGTAACCAAACGCTGGGACCAAATGCTGGGACCAATAGGTGTAACCAAACGCTGGAACCAAACGTCGGGACCAATAGGTGGAACCAAACGCTGGGACCAAACGATGGGACCAATAGGTGGAACCAAATGCTGGGACCAAACGATGGGACCAATAGGTGGAACCAAACGCTGGGACCAAATGCTGGGACCAATAGGTGGAACCAAATGCTGGGACCAAACGATGGGACCAATAGGTGGAACCAAACGCTGGGACCAAATGCTGGGACCAATAGGTGGAACCAAACGCTGGGACCAATAGGTGGAACCAAACGCTGGAACCAAACGCTGGGACCAATAGGTGGAACCAAACGCTGGAACCAAACGCTGGGACCAATAGGTGGAACCAAACGCTGGGACCAATAGGTGGAACCAAAAGCTGGAACCAAACACTGGGACCAATAGGTGTAACCAAACGCTGGGACCAAATGCTGGGACCAATAGGTGTAACCAAACGCTGGAACCAAACGTCGGGACCAATAGGTGTAACCAAACGCTGGGACCAATAGGTGTAACCAAACGCTGGGACCAAATGCTGGGACCAATAGGTGTAACCAAACGCTGGAACCAAACGTCGGGACCAATAGGTGGAACCAAACGCTGGGACCAATAGGTGTAACCAAACGCTGGGACCAAATGCTGGGACCAATAGGTGGAACCAAACGCTGGGACCAATAGGTGGAACCAATAGGTGGAACCAAACGCTGGAACCAAACGCTGGGACCAATAGGTGTAACCAAACGCTGGGACCAATAGGTGTAACCAAACGCTGGGACCAAATGCTGGGACCAATAGGTGTAACCAAACGCTGGAACCAAACGTCGGGACCAATAGGTGGAACCAAACGCTGGGACCAAACGATGGGACCAATAGGTGGAACCAAATGCTGGGACCAAACGATGGGACCAATAGGTGGAACCAAACGCTGGGACCAAATGCTGGGACCAATAGGTGGAACCAAACGCTGGGACCAATAGGTGGAACCAAACGCTGGAACCAAACGCTGGGACCAATAGGTGGAACCAAACGCTGGAACCAAACGCTGGGACCAATAGGTGGAACCAAACGCTGGGACCAATAGGTGGAACCAAAAGCTGGAACCAAACACTGGGACCAATAGGTGTAACCAAACGCTGGGACCAAATGCTGGGACCAATAGGTGTAACCAAACGCTGGAACCAAACGTCGGGACCAATAGGTGTAACCAAACGCTGGGACCAATAGGTGTAACCAAACGCTGGGACCAAATGCTGGGACCAATAGGTGTAACCAAACGCTGGAACCAAACGTCGGGACCAATAGGTGGAACCAAACGATGGGACCAATAGGTGGAACCAAACGCTGGGACCAAATGCTGGGACCAATAGGTGGAACCAAACGCTGGGACCAATAGGTGGAACCAATAGGTGGAACCAAACGCTGGGACCAATAGGTGGAACCAAAAGCTGGAACCAAACACTGGGACCAATAGGTGTAACCAAACGCTGGGACCAAACGTCGGGACCAATAGGTGGAACCAAACGCTGGAACCAAACGCTGGGACCAAACGATGGGACCAATAGGTGGAACCAAATGCTGGGACCAAACGATGGGACCAATAGGTGGAACCAAACGCTGGGACCAAATGCTGGGACCAATAGGTGGAACCAAACGCTGGAACCAAATGCTGGGACCAATAGGTGTAACCAAACGCTGGAACCAAACGTCGGGACCAATAGGTGGAACCAAACGCTGGGACCAAACGATGGGACCAATAGGTGGAACCAAACGCTGGGACCAAATGCTGGGACCAATAGGTGGAACCAAACGCTGGGACCAATAGGTGGAACCAATAGGTGGAACCAAACGCTGGGACCAATAGGTGGAACCAAAAGCTGGAACCAAACGCTGGGACCAATAGGTGTAACCAAACGCTGGAACCAAACGCTGGGACCAATAGGTGTAACCAAACGCTGGGACCAAATGCTGGGACCAATAGGTGGAACCAAACGCTGGGACCAAACGTCGGGACCAATAGGTGGAACCAAACGCTGGGACCAAACGATGGGACCAATAGGTGGAACCAAATGCTGGGACCAAACAATGGGACCAATAGGTGGAACCAAACGCTGGGACCAAATGCTGGGACCAATAGGTGGAACCAAACGCTGGGACCAAATGCTGGGACCAATAGGTGTAACCAAACGCTGGAACCAAACGTCGGGACCAATAGGTGGAACCAAACGCTGGGACCAATAGGTGTAACCAAACGCTGGGACCAAATGCTGGGACCAATAGGTGGAACCAAACGCTGGGACCAAACGTCGGGACCAATAGGTGGAACCAAACGCTGGGACCAAACGATGGGACCAATAGGTGGAACCAAATGCTGGGACCAAACAATGGGACCAATAGGTGGAACCAAACGCTGGGACCAAATGCTGGGACCAATAGGTGGAACCAAACGCTGGAACCAAACGCTGGGACCAATAGGTGTAACCAAACGCTGGGACCAATAGGTGTAACCAAACGCTGGGACCAAATGCTGGGACCAATAGGTGTAACCAAACGCTGGAACCAAACGTCGGGACCAATAGGTGGAACCAAACGCTGGGACCAAACGATGGGACCAATAGGTGGAACCAAATGCTGGGACCAAACGATGGGACCAATAGGTGGAACCAAACGCTGGGACCAAATGCTGGGACCAATAGGTGGAACCAAACGCTGGAACCAAACGCTGGGACCAATAGGTGGAACCAAACGCTGGAACCAAACGCTGGGACCAATAGGTGGAACCAATAGGTGGAACCAAACGCTGGGACCAATAGGTGGAACCAAAAGCTGGAACCAAACGCTGGGACCAATAGGTGTAACCAAACGCTGGAACCAAACGCTGGGACCAATAGGTGTAACCAAACGCTGGGACCAAACAATGGGACCAATAGGTGGAACCAAACGCTGGGACCAAATGCTGGGACCAATAGGTGGAACCAAACGCTGGGACCAAATGCTGGGACCAATAGGTGTAACCAAACGCTGGAACCAAACGTCGGGACCAATAGGTGGAACCAAACGCTGGGACCAATAGGTGTAACCAAACGCTGGGACCAAATGCTGGGACCAATAGGTGGAACCAAACGCTGGGACCAAACGTCGGGACCAATAGGTGGAACCAAACGCTGGGACCAAACGATGGGACCAATAGGTGGAACCAA
Source organism: Poecilia mexicana (assembly GCF_051168715.1). Taxonomy (NCBI): domain Eukaryota; kingdom Metazoa; phylum Chordata; class Actinopteri; order Cyprinodontiformes; family Poeciliidae; genus Poecilia; species Poecilia mexicana. Next base: position 198,749 of record NW_028263388.1, read on the forward strand.
ATGCTGGGACCAAACAATGGGACCAATAGGTGGAACCAAACGCTGGGACCAAATGCTGGGACCAATAGGTGGAACCAAACGCTGGAACCAAACGCTGGGACCAATAGGTGTAACCAAACGCTGGGACCAATAGGTGTAACCAAACGCTGGGACCAAATGCTGGGACCAATAGGTGTAACCAAACGCTGGAACCAAACGTCGGGACCAATAGGTGGAACCAAACGCTGGGACCAAACGATGGGACCAATAGGTGGAACCAAATGCTGGGACCAAACGATGGGACCAATAGGTGGAACCAAACGCTGGGACCAAATGCTGGGACCAATAGGTGTAACCAAACGCTGGAACCAAACGTCGGGACCAATAGGTGGAACCAAACGCTGGGACCAATAGGTGTAACCAAACGCTGGAACCAAACGCTGGGACCAATAGGTGGAACCAAACGCTGGGACCAATAGGTGGAACCAAAAGCTGGAACCAAACAATGGGACCAATAGGTGTAACCAAACGCTGGGACCAAATGCTGGGACCAATAGGTGTAACCAAACGCTGGAACCAAACGTCGGGACCAATAGGTGTAACCAAACGCTGGGACCAATAGGTGTAACCAAACGCTGGGACCAAATGCTGGGACCAATAGGTGTAACCAAACGCTGGAACCAAACGTCGGGACCAATAGGTGTAACCAAACGCTGGGACCAAATGCTGGGACCAATAGGTGGAACCAAACGCTGGGACCAAACGTCGGGACCAATAGGTGGAACCAAACGCTGGGACCAAACGATGGGACCAATAGGTGGAACCAAATGCTGGGACCAAACAATGGGACCAATAGGTGGAACCAAACGCTGGGACCAAATGCTGGGACCAATAGGTGGAACCAAACGCTGGAACCAAACGCTGGGACCAATAGGTGTAACCAAACGCTGGGACCAATAGGTGTAACCAAACGCTGGGACCAAATGCTGGGACCAATAGGTGTAACCAAACGCTGGAACCAAACGTCGGGACCAATAGGTGGAACCAAACGCTGGGACCAAACGATGGGACCAATAGGTGGAACCAAATGCTGGGACCAAACGATGGGACCAATAGGTGGAACCAAACGCTGGGACCAAATGCTGGGACCAATAGGTGGAACCAAACGCTGGAACCAAACGCTGGGACCAATAGGTGGAACCAAACGCTGGAACCAAACGCTGGGACCAATAGGTGGAACCAATAGGTGGAACCAAACGCTGGGACCAATAGGTGGAACCAAAAGCTGGAACCAAACGCTGGGACCAATAGGTGTAACCAAACGCTGGAACCAAACGCTGGGACCAATAGGTGTAACCAAACGCTGGGACCAAATGCTGGGACCAATAGGTGGAACCAAACGCTGGGACCAAACGTCGGGACCAATAGGTGGAACCAAACGCTGGGACCAAACGATGGGACCAATAGGTGGAACCAAATGCTGGGACCAAACAATGGGACCAATAGGTGGAACCAAACGCTGGGACCAAATGCTGGGACCAATAGGTGGAACCAAACGCTGGGACCAAATGCTGGGACCAATAGGTGTAACCAAACGCTGGAACCAAACGTCGGGACCAATAGGTGGAACCAAACGCTGGGACCAATAGGTGTAACCAAACGCTGGGACCAAATGCTGGGACCAATAGGTGGAACCAAACGCTGGGACCAAACGTCGGGACCAATAGGTGGAACCAAACGCTGGGACCAAACGATGGGACCAATAGGTGGAACCAAATGCTGGGACCAAACAATGGGACCAATAGGTGGAACCAAACGCTGGGACCAAATGCTGGGACCAATAGGTGGAACCAAACGCTGGAACCAAACGCTGGGACCAATAGGTGTAACCAAACGCTGGGACCAATAGGTGTAACCAAACGCTGGGACCAAATGCTGGGACCAATAGGTGTAACCAAACGCTGGAACCAAACGTCGGGACCAATAGGTGGAACCAAACGCTGGGACCAAACGATGGGACCAATAGGTGGAACCAAATGCTGGGACCAAACGATGGGACCAATAGGTGGAACCAAACGCTGGGACCAAATGCTGGGACCAATAGGTGTAACCAAACGCTGGAACCAAACGTCGGGACCAATAGGTGGAACCAAACGCTGGGACCAAACGATGGGACCAATAGGTGGAACCAAATGCTGGGACCAAACGATGGGACCAATAGGTGGAACCAAACGCTGGGACCAAATGCTGGGACCAATAGGTGTAACCAAACGCTGGAACCAAACGTCGGGACCAATAGGTGGAACCAAACGCTGGGACCAATAGGTGTAACCAAACGCTGGAACCAAACGCTGGGACCAATAGGTGGAACCAAACGCTGGGACCAATAGGTGGAACCAAAAGCTGGAACCAAACAATGGGACCAATAGGTGTAACCAAACGCTGGGACCAAATGCTGGGACCAATAGGTGTAACCAAACGCTGGAACCAAACGTCGGGACCAATAGGTGTAACCAAACGCTGGGACCAATAGGTGTAACCAAACGCTGGGACCAAATGCTGGGACCAATAGGTGTAACCAAACGCTGGAACCAAACGTCGGGACCAATAGGTGTAACCAAACGCTGGGACCAAATGCTGGGACCAATAGGTGGAACCAAACGCTGGGACCAAACGTCGGGACCAATAGGTGGAACCAAACGCTGGGACCAAACGATGGGACCAATAGGTGGAACCAAATGCTGGGACCAAACAATGGGACCAATAGGTGGAACCAAACGCTGGGACCAAATGCTGGGACCAATAGGTGGAACCAAACGCTGGAACCAAACGCTGGGACCAATAGGTGTAACCAAACGCTGGGACCAATAGGTGTAACCAAACGCTGGGACCAAATGCTGGGACCAATAGGTGTAACCAAACGCTGGAACCAAACGTCGGGACCAATAGGTGGAACCAAACGCTGGGACCAAACGATGGGACCAATAGGTGGAACCAAATGCTGGGACCAAACGATGGGACCAATAGGTGGAACCAAACGCTGGGACCAAATGCTGGGACCAATAGGTGGAACCAAACGCTGGAACCAAACGCTGGGACCAATAGGTGGAACCAAACGCTGGAACCAAACGCTGGGACCAATAGGTGGAACCAATAGGTGGAACCAAACGCTGGGACCAATAGGTGGAACCAAAAGCTGGAACCAAACGCTGGGACCAATAGGTGTAACCAAACGCTGGAACCAAACGCTGGGACCAATAGGTGTAACCAAACGCTGGGACCAAATGCTGGGACCAATAGGTGGAACCAAACGCTGGGACCAAACGTCGGGACCAATAGGTGGAACCAAACGCTGGGACCAAACGATGGGACCAATAGGTGGAACCAAATGCTGGGACCAAACAATGGGACCAATAGGTGGAACCAAACGCTGGGACCAAATGCTGGGACCAATAGGTGGAACCAAACGCTGGGACCAAATGCTGGGACCAATAGGTGTAACCAAACGCTGGAACCAAACGTCGGGACCAATAGGTGGAACCAAACGCTGGGACCAATAGGTGTAACCAAACGCTGGGACCAAATGCTGGGACCAATAGGTGGAACCAAACGCTGGGACCAAACGTCGGGACCAATAGGTGGAACCAAACGCTGGGACCAAACGATGGGACCAATAGGTGGAACCAAATGCTGGGACCAAACAATGGGACCAATAGGTGGAACCAAACGCTGGGACCAAATGCTGGGACCAATAGGTGGAACCAAACGCTGGAACCAAACGCTGGGACCAATAGGTGTAACCAAACGCTGGGACCAATAGGTGTAACCAAACGCTGGGACCAAATGCTGGGACCAATAGGTGTAACCAAACGCTGGAACCAAACGTCGGGACCAATAGGTGGAACCAAACGCTGGGACCAAACGATGGGACCAATAGGTGGAACCAAATGCTGGGACCAAACGATGGGACCAATAGGTGGAACCAAACGCTGGGACCAAATGCTGGGACCAATAGGTGTAACCAAACGCTGGAACCAAACGTCGGGACCAATAGGTGGAACCAAACGCTGGGACCAATAGGTGTAACCAAACGCTGGAACCAAACGCTGGGACCAATAGGTGGAACCAAACGCTGGGACCAATAGGTGGAACCAATAGGTGGAACCAAACGCTGGGACCAATAGGTGGAACCAAAAGCTGGAACCAAACGCTGGGACCAATAGGTGGAACCAAACGCTGGGACCAAATGCTGGGACCAATAGGTGTAACCAAACGCTGGAACCAAACGTCGGGACCAATAGGTGGAACCAAACGCTGGGACCAAATGCTGGGACCAATAGGTGGAACCAAACGCTGGGACCAATAGGTGGAACCAATAGGTGGAACCAAACGCTGGGACCAATAGGTGGAACCAAAAGCTGGAACCAAACGCTGGGACCAATAGGTGGAACCAAACGCTGGGACCAATAGGTGGAACCAATAGGTGGAACCAAACGCTGGGACCAATAGGTGGAACCAAAAGCTGGAACCAAACGCTGGGACCAATAGGTGGAACCAAACGCTGGGACCAAACGATGGGACCAATAGGTGGAACCAAATGCTGGGACCAAACGATGGGACCAATAGGTGGAACCAAACGCTGGGACCAATAGGTGGAACCAAACGCTGGGACCAATAGGTGGAACCAAAAGCTGGAACCAAACACTGGGACCAATAGGTGTAACCAAACGCTGGGACCAAATGCTGGGACCAATAGGTGTAACCAAACGCTGGAACCAAACGTCGGGACCAATAGGTGGAACCAAACGCTGGGACCAAATGCTGGGACCAATAGGTGGAACCAAACGCTGGGACCAATAGGTGGAACCAATAGGTGGAACCAAACGCTGGGACCAATAGGTGTAACCAAACGCTGGGACCAAACGTCGGGACCAATAGGTGGAACCAAACGCTGGGACCAAACGATGGGACCAATAGGTGGAACCAAACGCTGGGACCAATAGGTGGAACCAAATGCTGGGACCAAACGATGGGACCAATAGGTGGAACCAAACGCTGGGACCAAATGCTGGGACCAATAGGTGGAACCAAACGCTGGAACCAAACGCTGGGACCAATAGGTGGAACCAAACGCTGGAACCAAACGCTGGGACCAATAGGTGGAACCAAACGCTGGAACCAAACGCTGGGACCAAACGATGGGACCAATAGGTGGAACCAAATGCTGGGACCAAACGATGGGACCAATAGGTGGAACCAAACGCTGGGACCAAATGCTGGGACCAATAGGTGGAACCAAACGCTGGAACCAAACGCTGGGACCAATAGGTGGAACCAAACGCTGGAACCAAATGCTGGGACCAATAGGTGGAACCAAACGCTGGGACCAATAGGTGGAACCAAACGTCGGGACCAATAGGTGGAACCAAATGTCGGGACCAATAGGTGGAACCAAACGCTGGAACCAAACGCTGGGACCAAACGATGGGACCAATAGGTGGAACCAAACGCTGGGACCAAACGATGGGACCAATAGGTGGAACCAAACGCTGGGACCAAATGCTGGGACCAATAGGTGTAACCAAACGCTGGAACCAAACGTCGGGACCAATAGGTGGAACCAAACGCTGGGACCAAACGATGGGACCAATAGGTGGAACCAAATGCTGGGACCAAACGATGGGACCAATAGGTGGAACCAAACGCTGGGACCAAATGCTGGGACCAATAGGTGGAACCAAACGCTGGAACCAAACGCTGGGACCAATAGGTGGAACCAAACGCTGGAACCAAACGCTGGGACCAATAGGTGGAACCAAACGCTGGAACCAAATGCTGGGACCAATAGGTGGAACCAAACGCTGGAACCAAACGCTGGGACCAATAGGTGTAACCAAACGCTGGGACCAATAGGTGTAACCAAACGCTGGGACCAAATGCTGGGACCAATAGGTGTAACCAAACGCTGGAACCAAACGTCGGGACCAATAGGTGGAACCAAACGCTGGGACCAAACGCTGGGACCAAACGATGGGACCAATAGGTGGAACCAAATGTCGGGACCAATAGGTGGAACCAAACGCTGGAACCAAACGCTGGAACCAAACGCTGGGACCAAACGCTGGAACCAAACGCTGGAACCAAACGCTGGGACCAATAGGTGGAACCAATGGGTAAAAAAAATAAATCACTATGAAGGTGGATGTGCAGGTGTGTCAGTCACATGATCAAAATGTCCAACAACAGTATTAAGTACAAGCAGAGGTCAGTTCTGTAGGAGAAACCACACACACACACACACACACACGATCTCAGAGCAGGTTTATGGATCGAACAGTGTTCAGCCCGGAGCTAAGTAGAGATGAGAGGTTTCCTGTTTCAGCAATTTGACACACATGAATGATGAGACCACACAAACATGAGCTGAACACACACACACACACAGAAAGTTGCCATGTTTATGTTAGAGAAGTGTTGTAGAATCAGCCTGAGCAAAACCACTTAAACGGTATCAAAGTGTGTGTGTGTGTGTGTGTGTGTGTGTGTGTGTGTGTGTGTGTGTGTGCATAGTGTGTTGTTTTTGCTTGATGTCATCAGTTATTTAAATGTGAACAAATGAAGTGAGATTCATTAAGACAGAGAGGAAGATCCTCTTTAAACTTTGATGCTAAAGGTGAATTTTTCAGTAGCTCAGCGACAGCAGAGCTCGTTAGGCATGTGAGCGTGCACGTGGACGTGCACGCTCACATGCACACGCTCTGGTTTGTGAGCATGAATTATCCCAGCATGATCTGAAATATTAATGCAGACCTCAGCTCTAATCATCTTCACCTGCTCAACAGCTGGAAACGTCAAAACACAAAAACAAACGGCTGCATTTATCAGAGCCGGGAGACACACACCCAGACACGACTCCTGGTACCGGTTCGAATGGACACAGAAAAAGGTTCTGGAACTGATCCAATTGCTGGCCCAAACTCAGAAAAATGATGTGCAGCTCTAATCCTGATCAGCAAACCCTGGAAACTGTTTTGGCTCCATAAAACCAGGAGTTTCCTGAACCAGCTGGTTTCTGGTTCCAGTCACAAAACTGGGAAGAAAAGATGTGTGTGATTTCTTTTGTTTCCATTGTATCATATTGTGACATATATTGTTACCCACCCATCACAATATATATCATGATATGAAGTGTTTGCCATATTGCACATCCCTACCACACAGTGGATCCAGGAACCGGCGGGTTCCTTCTACCCTCTGGACTGGAAACGATCCAGGAAAACATTAAATCATGTAGAAACAAACTGGTGAATTGCTCTGTGGCACCGCAAAGCATAAAGGTTGAGTTTGAATCCCCGCCTGGCTCTGCATGCTCTCTGTAGAGAACGGACTCATTTTTCAGAGATTACCAATCGATTTGTCATCGCCTCACTAACAGACCCACTTCAGTTCTTCAAACTATAAACCAAATCCAACGTTTTAGCAGCCAAACTCTGGTTGCTTTGACTGGAACATCAGCAGACGGCAACAACCTTTAATTATTAGGAAACACCATCACACATAAAACCCATCATCATCTTCATCATCACTACCATGATCTCATTCATCATCATCATCATTTCTGCTAGCTCTGATGTCAACACAAAAACTTTTCTGCAGATTTTACAGTTTTCAGCTGTGCTGACTGACATCACACAGCCGCTCCATGCCGGCCAATCAGAGTTCATCACAGCACACTAATAGACTGCCAACTGGTCCATACACACACACACACACACACAGACACACACACACACGCAGTCAGTCAGAGTCAGGAGGTGGTGACCTGCTATTACTAAGCTTTTCTGCCTCACTGCAGACTGGAAATGATGGTCAGCCATGAGTGTGTGTGTGTTCCTGTGTGTGTGTTCGTTCCTGTGTGTGTGTGTGTGTTCGTTCCTGTGTGTGTGTGTGTGTTCCTGAGTGTGTGTGTGTTCCTGAGTGTGTGTGTGTTCCTGAGTGTGTGTGTGTTCCTGTGTGTGTGTTCGTTCCTGTGTGTGTGTGTGTTCCTGTGTGTGTGTGTGTGTTCCTGAGTGTGTGCGTGTTCCTGTGTGTGTGTGTGTGTTCCTGAGTGTGTGTGTGTTCCTGAGTGTGTGCGTGTTCCTGTGTGTGTGTCGGAGCTGTAATGTGTTGGCTGAGTAACTGACTGACTGACAGAGGCGGTTCGGGGAATGACAGACGGCGTGACAGCAAACGAAGAGGAGAAATGGAAAAAACAGAAAAGTGCGAGTGTGTTGACCCGTCCAGAGTTCAACGTCAGACCACAGCCAGACACACACACACACACACACACACACCACCATCCCAGCAGGTTTTTAATTAGTAATGTAGTTTTAGTTGACTGATCAGCTTGTAAAACTAACAATGTTTGCTTCCCTGTGTGCGCGCACACACACACACACACACACACACACACACACAGAGGAAATTAACTCGAGTTAAATCAATTTCATTTTGTGCTTCTGGGATCAAACGTGAGTCAACAAACTGGTGTTGTTGGAAGCAGCGGCGGCTGGTATTGACCTGAAAGTTATTAATTCTGTCTGATCTGCTTTATGGTGGACCAGAACACACACACACACACACACAAATGAACCAAACGCACAGCGGTGCTGATCAGCGCCCCCTGCAGGCAGTCAGTTCTCTGATGTTTCCTCACTCAGTTCAGCTTCTTCTATCTGGAAGATTTCAGGTGTGAACCTCTAGCCAATCAGAGCTCAGGAGAAACACCTGCTCCAGGTGTCCAGGTCATCCTGGGGACCCCAAGGCGTTCCTAAAAGGACAGATCGTCACCACAGGGAACTGTGGGTCTGACTGATCACCTACAGCGAGTCCAGACGCTGCAAACAGGAAGTTGGAACGACGTTGAACACGGATCGATCAGGAACTCCAGAGCCTTTTGTGTCAGCTCTTGCAACAGACCGGAGAAGCTGTTCTCGATCCATCCTAGCCTCACTCTGTAGGACTTACCCTAACCAAACTCCTTTACTGAGGTCCTGCAGCGTCCTTAGCAGGGTTTGCTGTTCTCCAAGCACAAACAAATCCCAGTCTGTTGAATGTGAAGCTAACCAGAATGTGACGGAAACGTGTAGGAGAATCTAAGATACAGGAGACGAAACAACTGACATGGCGGACCAAGAAGTCTGGTGGACATCACAGATGTCTTTGTAACTGTTTCTCTCTGTGAAACATTTTCCACCAACCATTGCTTCTTTCAGGTCAGCCATGTTTCTTTACTCTCCAGAGGCTTTGGGAGGTTCATCCATGCCGAGGTGCTGCTGCTGTGTGGCTCCACACCAAACCTAAGTCCTTCTAACGTTTTTAAAATCGGCCAACAGCTTGCCATGTGAATCTCAGGTGTAGATCTCTCAGAACCAAAGCAGGCTCGGTTCAGTGTCCAAAGCCTGCCTGTTTGTGAAAACTCACAGGAGGTCAGGATGAGTAAGAACAGAGAAAATGATCTTTCTGGTTTGTTCCGAGTCAGAAATCACACGCTAACCTTTCCGCAGGCCATCAGCAGGATGCGGGCGGAGCGGCGACCCCGACCTTCAGCAGCTCCTCGGAGGACGAAGCTGTCGTTGGAGGCAGACAGACGGAGATGGACGGGAAAAGAGCCAGAAATCCATTCAGAGACGTTAATAAAATCAAAGAGCCCCATATGATCAAGCATGAAGTACATCACAAAGGTAATGTGAATTTAAGCCCAGATCCTTTCATTATCAAAAACAGTGAGCCGTCGCCCAGCAGTGCGCACACGCCGGCGAATTTATGAGGCCGACTTCCTGAATCTAATAGAAGGATTCAGGTGTTACTAATGGGCGAAAGAGGGAGGTAATAGAGGAGAGACGGAGCTAATATGGAGTGATGGAGACGGAGGAGAGGCTCGACCGGCTAAAGAGAAACAGATGAAGACGGATGACAGAAGAAGAAAAGTTGGAGGAAAAGGTGAAAAGATTTGGTTACTTTCAGTTTGATGAAAGATCAGAGTTTAACCTGAAACATTTGCATCCTGATGAAATGGATCCAAACGTGACTAGAAACTTTGAGCTGACCTCCAACTCTGAACACAAGCCGACCGTTTTAACCCTTGACCCTGATTTCAGAACATAAACTCACCTGGGGGTCAGGGTGAGACGGGTCAGACAGGTAGAGAGCCTCAGGTCACCGAGTTTACCTGAGTCAGCCTGATCCTGGGAAGGATGGAACCTCACCTGACCCAGGCTTACCTGACTCTGACCCAGTGGGGGTTCTGGTTCTGTTTCTAACGGGGACATCTGGATCGTGTGCGTGAGTAGGTGTGTGTGTTGTACAGGGTTTTTATGGAGCCCGACTCGTGAAAATTGATTAGTCGTAGAGAAAGAAGGTTAATCGGGACCTTAAATAAGACTCATAACTCTCCCCCCTTGCTGCGTGTCCCCCACAGGGCGAGAGGTATCACCCCGGGTGGGGGGTGAAGGGGTGTCGCCTTCGGGTGCTTTATGGTGTCGTCCACCTTAATGATGTCTAACAAAATGTCAGCGGCCGACCAATGACGCGGCAGCACTCAGAGAAAGAAGGTTAGTCGAGTGGGAAGTCTTTAGGAGTCGTTATGGAGACAAAGAATGAGGAGGGGGGCGACGGGTAGGAGGAGGGGCAGGTTTAAATCAGCGGGGGGCAGCGGAGGTGGGGGGCAGGTTTAAGTCAGCGGGGGGCAGCGGAGGTGGGGGGCAGGTTTAAGTCAGCGGGGGGCAGCGGAGGTGGGGGGCAGGTTTAAATCAGCGGGGGGCAGCGGAGGTGGGGGGCAGGTTTAAATCAGCGGGGGGCAGCGGAGGTGGGGGGCAGGTTTAAATCAGCGGGCTGTTCTGGAGTTGCTGAGGAACAGGTGAAGAAGCCGAAGCTGCAGATTCTTCCAGAGGGAAAATGTTCTCTTTGCCTCGGAGCCAGGCAGCGTCTGACCTCTGACCTTACAGCAGCCTACGACATGTTCACTGACTGTGGGACATCAGGCCATCACAGACCCAACACACTCTGCTCTGTCAGATAGAAGGAAATCGCACAGTTACCCCATACTGGTCTCATACTGGTTTGAAGCTGCTGTTTTCACCAGGGTTACTGGTGTAAGTGCTGATTATCAATCCATTATTTGCTGATCAGTAAATTAAAAAGTTAAAGAAAACATCCTTCCAGTTTATAAACATTTTGAAAGTCAGAACACTGATCGGTTTCTCAAAAACAGTTTTTAATTTTTAGAGTATTTCTCATTTTTTTATGTATTTGTATTAATGTTATTTTTGTAACTTGTGTTTGTTTTCTGGGAGTACGGATGGAAATTAGCATTTTGCTAACTCCGTTACATTTATAAAACTGTACATCGATTAATATGCACTGTTCCAATAAAAATCTATTTAATCCGTGCATCCAGACGTCAGGGGTGAGAGGTCACCTGGTTATTAGTCTGTCACTGAGATAAATAGTACATCCTTACCCAAATGCAGATTAGCATGCTAACAGTAGATTAGCTTGCTGCAGGTTTACTGCTTTATCGTCTTCATGGTGAAACTCTCCCTTTCAATGTCTCAAGCTGTTTATTGATCATTTTCTTTATTAAATGTTGAAACCTTCTCTCTTAAAATGGTAATAATAACTCCCTCCAAAACACACACAGACACACACCCTCCCCTGGTGAGCAATTATTGTTGAGACGCAGAGTAAATCAATCAATAATTCCCTCGCCGCCACTGCAGTGCGAAGCCAATCAGGACAAAACAGGAGTCATATTTATGAAGCAACAAAGTGCTGACACAGCAGATCACTCTGCAGGGTGTGTGTGTGTGTGTGTGTGTGTGTTTTGCCCCTGCTAAAGTGTGTTGATTCCAGCTGCAGCTTTAACTTAAATTGAAACTTGAAATAAAACAAATGGTTCTTTTATATCTGGAACGCGAACATCCAGGAAGCCACAGAAAAGGACATGATCAGATCTGATCAGATCCGATCGGATCTGATCAGATCCGATCAGATCCGATCAGAATCTTGTCCTTCAGCTGCAGACGGTTCTGGGACTGACTGGTTGAGACAGCTTGAAGCCTCCCAGGGAACGGAGCAGAGGAAAACCCAGCTGGGACCCGGTTCTGATCCAGCTACATGCAGCTCCAACTGGATCCTGCTGACCTGCGGGACCGCAGTGTTTTCTGTTGGTCCCGCTCTGACCCGCTCAGCATCTGACCCCTCTGGGCTCCTGTAGTCGCAGCGTCAGTGGGATCAGGAGTTGGTGATTCTGACCAATCAGATGCTGAATTCAGGAGAATCTGAACATTAACCAGATTTACAGCATTTCACAGAACCAAAAAAATGAGAAAAAGCTCTTCAGGACGCGGCTCCATGTCCAGCAGCGTCCGACCTCCTGCAGCTGTCCAAGCATTGCTGGACGCCACTGATTCCAACAATCCCAGAGTCGTTTCTCTGCTACGTTTTATCTTCAGTTTCCTTTATGCTCTTTCGCGTCGTCTCCCGTTTGTATTACGACCCCCAGGCTGAAAAGGTGGGAAACGGGCCGCTCAGTCTGCCGTGAAAAAATCAGATAGGGGCCACAGGACATCGCAATCATTTTGGGTGAAGGAGATGTCTCCCTCTCAAATATGAAAAATATTTGTATGGGCCTCCCATATTTATAAGAAAATCCTAATTGCTCCAACACTGTTTCTGCTGCTTGGTGAAATAATCCGTTCCATTTGATTGATTTACAGGAAACCCATACTGCTAAAACTCCACTCCAGGTTTTCCTGGTTACCTAAACCAACTCACCACAGCACCTCCAATCATGAACAGTAAAGAGATTCTCTAACCTACTGCTAACATGCTGCTAACGTCCTGCTAACATATGTCCAACGTGCCAGTAACGTCTTGTTGACGTCCAGCCGTTGACCTAACAGTGACATCTCTCTGCTAACGTACTACTAACATACTGCTAAGGAGGAAGCTGATATTTTTCAAAATAAAATACTCCACAAACTGCAGTAGAACCGAGCCCGTTCTCTCTGCAGATTCCTTCCTCTCTTCCACTCAGTTTTTACATCTCTTCCTCCTCTTCCTCTCCAGGGAAAAAAGCAGATTGCTTTTCTCACCCTGCTGCTCAAAATGTCATTTTCCTGAGAGCAGCTCAAGACAGGAGGAGGAGGAGGAATATGAAATCACTTAAAATAAACATGAGAAGAAAAAGCTGGGGGTCAGATGACTGAAAACAGTCTTTCCTGAACATCCCATCAGAACCACAGGAGGTTCTGGAAGGGGAATGGACCGGTATAACTGAAGCTGAAGATGTTCAGAAACCAAATTGGGAAAAAGCGAGACGCCTTCAGACCCCTTAAACATCTGCAGGTCCCATCATCTGATCCGTGTTTGTGGTTCTGTTTCTTCCGCCTGGTGGCTGCTGGTACCACCTGGTGGCTCCTGGTACCACCTGGTGGCTGATGGTACCACCTGGTGGCTGCTTGTGTCTGCTGGTACCACCTGGTGGCTGATGGTACCACCTGGTGGCTGATGGTACCACCTGGTGGCTGATGGTACCACCTGGTGTCTGCTGGTACCACCTGGTGGCTGATGGTACCACCTGGTGGCTGCTTGTGTCTGCTGGTACCACCTGGTGGCTGATGGTACCGCCTGGTGGCTCCTGGTACCACCTGGTGGCTCCTGGTGGCTGCTGGTACCACCTGGTGGCTGCTGGTATCACCTGGTGGCTGATGGTACCACCTGGTGGCTGATGGTACCACCTGGTGGCTGATGGTACCACCTGGTGTCTGATGGTACCACCTGGTGGCTGATGGTACCACCTGGTGTCTGCTGGTGGCTGATGGTACCACCTGGTGGCTGCTTGTTTCTGCTGGTACCACCTGGTGGCTGATGGTACCACCTGGTGGCTGATGGTACCACCTGGTGTCTGCTGGTGGCTGATGGTACCACCTGGTGTCTGCTGGTACCACCTGGTGGCTGCTTGTGTCTGCTGGTACCACCTGGTGGCTACTGGTGGTTGCTGGTACCACCTGGTGGCTCCTGGTACCACCTGGTGGCTACTGGTGGTTGCTGGTACCACCTGGTGGCTGATGGTACCACCTGGTGTCTGCTGGTACCACCTGGTGTCTGATGGTACCACCTGGTGGCTGATGGTACCACCTGGTATCTGCTGGTGGCTGATGGTACCACCTGGTGTCTGCTGGTACCACCTGGTGGCTGATGGTACCACCTGGTGTCTGCTGGTGGCTGATGGTACCACCTGGTGTCTGCTGGTGGCTGATGGTACCACCTGGTGGCTGCTTGTGTCTGCTGGTACCACCTGGTGGCTGATGGTACCACCTGGTGGCTGCTTGTGTCTGCTGGTACCACCTGGTGGCTGATGGTACCGCCTGGTGGCTCCTGGTACCACCTGGTGGCTCCTGGTGGCTGCTGGTACCACCTGGTGGCTGCTGGTATCACCTGGTGGCTGCTGGTACCACCTGGTGGCTCCTGGTGGTTGCTGGTACCACCTGGTGGCTGATGGTACCACCTGGTGGCTGATGGTACCACCTGGTGTCTGCTGGTGGCTGATGGTACCACCTGGTGTCTGCTGGTACCACCTGGTGGCTGCTTGTGTCTGCTGGTACCACCTGGTGGCTGATGGTACCGCCTGGTGGCTCCTGGTACCACCTGGTGGCTGCTGGTACCACCTGGTGGCTGCTGGTACCACCTGGTGGCTGCTTGTGTCTGCTGGTACCGCCTGGTGGCTGATGGTACCACCTGGTGGCTGCTTGTGTCTGCTGGTACCGCCTGGTGGCTGATGGTACCACCTGGTGGCTGCTTGTGTCTGCTGGTACCGCCTGGTGGCTGATGGTACCACCTGGTGGCTGCTTGTGTCTGCTGGTACCGCCTGGTGGCTGATGGTACCACCTGGTGGCTGATGGTACCACCTGGTGGCTGTTTGTGTCTGCTGGTACCGCCTGGTGGCTGATGGTACCACCTGGTGGCTGCTTGTGTCTGCTGGTACCACCTGGTGGCTGCTTGTGTCTGCTGGTACCACCTGGTGGCTGCTTGTGTCTGCTGGTACCGCCTTGTGTCTGCTGGTACCGCCTGGTGGCTGATGGTACCACCTGGTGGCTGATGGTACCACCTGGTGGCTGCTTGTGTCTGCTGGTACCACCTGGTGGCTGCTTGTGTCTGCTGGTACCGCCTTGTGGCTGCTGGTACCACCTGGTGGCTGATGGTACCACCTGGTGGCTGATGGTACCACCTGGTGGCTGCTTGTGTCTGCTGGTACCACCTGGTGGCTGCTTGTGTCTGCTGGTACCACCTTGTGGCTGCTGGTACCACCTGGTGGCTGATGGTACCACCTGGTGGCTGCTTGTGTCACAGAAGCAAAAACTTCTCAAACACCTGGAGAGGCTGCAGAGGAAGACCTTCAGTTGGCCTGAAGGATGATCTGGACAGTAGTCCAGCAGCTCAGGAAGTGAAACCATGTACCAGCCCTTATTTGGTTTAAGACCGAGAACCTGGATTCAGATCTGGACCGAGGGTACTGTTGGGTGAAAAGGGCTTGTAAGGTCCAGTCTCCATATCCGCTGCTGGAGAGTCTGGAGACTTGGGGGGAGGCGAGTGCATCACCGCGGCCTGAGACCCTGGTGGTTCTGGGAAGTGTTGGACCTGCAGGGACAGTCCGCCACCGAGGACTGGGATACACAGAGGGAGGTTATGGTCCCATGGGTGACAGAGGGCAACTCGTTTCTCCTGCCCTGTGGAAAGGCGGCCAGCTGCTGAATCTTGATTTCTGCTGATTTCTGGAAGAGGACAAACCTTAAGGCTTCCAGGGAGAGATGGAGGACCAGGAGGGGTTTCGCAGATCCAAAAGAGGGGTCAGCCTGAGCTGTAAAACTGCCGGTACCGCTGGGCCAGACCGGGTTACTTTAAAGGCTTCAATCAGACTGGACCTTTCCTGTCTGCAGGGAGAAACCGGGTCACACCAGAACCGACCGAACGTCTGAGCTGTGTGTTCAGAACATCCAGTCGGTCCGGCTGGATGGAGACAGTTACTGGTTCTGACTGGTTAGACCTGCTGCTCTGATGAGACTCAACCACATCAGAGCCGGATCAGAACCAGACTCAGTCATCAGAGTTCAGTTCTGTGGGTCTTGGATTTGTCTGTGTGTGTAAAGAGCTCTAAACAATGGGAAAAATGTCTGGACCAGTAAGAGAAGCAGCCAGCAGGGGGAGCTGTGGTCCTGCTCTCCGCTCAGAGCCACACACACACACACACACACACACACACACACACACACACACACACACAGCAGCTTCCTTTGTTTCAGCAGTTTGTAACATGAACTCCACTGAACACAAATCATCTTTATATTATTATTATTATTATTAATATTATTAATATTCATATTTTACAGTGTGGATAGAAATTATATTTTGTTTTGGAATAATTTTCTACATTTTTATGTATTTTTAATGCGTGACTCATTCAGAGTACATCATATGAACCTTTCATTGTTTCAAATGTATTTTTCATGTAATTTGCAAAGATGACATTTTATCAATTATTTTACATGAGAAGGTCATAATTTTAAAACAAAAATAAAAACCTCTGAAATATTACTTGCATGTCTAAGTCATTGAGTAAATTTGACCCTCTGGCTGTTTCCATCTCCAATCTGCAAACAAATGATGAAAATGTCAATATTAGAATAAAGAATCTATTTTTTCAGAACCTTTTTTATTATTTCAGTTTTTTGTTTGAACTGATTTGAAAAAAAAATTCAGAGAATCAACTCAGTGTAAATAAAAATGATCAAAATGAAATTTATTATAAGATAACATAAAAAATAAAAAATAAAGGGCAGTTGTATAGATTTTAGCACAGGAAGCATCAGCAGAATATTTATCACTGACCTGAATGCTTTTAGGCTGCAAGAACAAAATCAAAAAGTTGTGACTTCTGTGTGATCACCAGTTTGACCAGCAGAGCGGCGCCAGCGAGCGGCTCCACCTTTCTGACCCAAAAACTCCACTTTCTGTTTCAGTCAATAAAAACCAGCAAAGAAATACAGAAACATCAAATCTGCAAAAGCCCTATGTAATATTTTTACCCAACATGATTTTGGCAAAAAGAAAAATAAAATCACCACCACTTTTTTTTTCTGCCAAAAGATGAATTGTGAGAAAGAAAAAACAAACAAAGAAAACAAAACAACAAATCAGCCAACTGGGGGGTTGGTGACCTGTCCACGAGGCCTCTTGCCCCTGACCACTGGAGATGGGGACCAGGACCTCTCAACCTGAAGTATTACAGATAAAGTTTGGGTGGATCCAGACTGGGATTCTGTCTGCAGCTGGAGAGGAACCACAAAAAATGAAAACGCCTGAAATGATTTAATAAAAAACAGGGATAAAAACTTGTAAATTGGAGGCCAGGCTTCACAGTTTTCTCTGCATTTATGTAAAATAGTTGAAAGTTGAAATTGTTCATCTGAAATTGTTCGCCCCTGTCATCAGAAAGTTTTTGTTCAGTAATAAACCTGAAAATTTCAATTCCGACTTTTGTTTTTTTTTTCTCTTTTAACTGTTTGTTCACAATTTTTAATAGACAGAAATGTTAAGTAACTATCAAATACTGAAAGCTGAGGATGTTCTGGAAAAAAGAGCAAACATTCAGACTCACTGCACATTTTTTGAGAATTTTACAGCCATAAAATAAAAAAAATACCAGGCGGCCCAGTTACAATTATGGTCTTAAAGAGGGTTAAAGAACCTAAAGTTAAAAACATCAGATTCACTAAAGTCAGTAAATTCATTATAATACTAGTCAGTAAAATGATTTAAATTCTGAAGTTAAATCAGAATTTAATGATTCTGATTTAAACTCAGAATCATTAAATTAGGAAGAAAGCTCAAAATATCGCAGGAAATTTTACTCTGAATGAAGAGTTTTTATGTTTCCATTAACAGCAATTCAGTAACTACATAATTTTTGAATTAGAAAGTCTCAACAGGTCCAGAAGGTTCTGGTTCTGAACAAGAATAAAACAGAATGATGCCTGAGAAAAAACTGAATTCCTCGAGTTTCTCTAGAAAAACAAATGGAGACAGAAGCGACGGAGTTCTGCGGTGACCCGGGTTCCGATGAATAATCCGGTTCTGATGAACAGTCCGGTTCTGATCGTCATCGTTATTAATATCAATAATATCTTTGATCCATGCAGACATAAAAATCCCAGAAAACGGATCATTCTGACTTTTAATCTCTGGGATTAAAACAAATTCAGCCTCGCTGCTGGAGATCCAATCCTGCAGTTTATTCCTAAAAGCTGTTGAAACCGGGTCACCAGGGTCACTGAGGTCACCAGGTCCAGAAGAACCTGATGTTTACTCAGTCCAACACTAGTTCAGGTTATTAGGGTTTTAATTTTACTGTTCGTAATTAAAGTTGAGAGGAAGGTTCTGAGGACGACACAGCAGCAAGAGGCCGACCCGGTTCTGAGATGGTACCTGGTCCACCAGAACCAGCTGGTTCTCCACCAGCAGGAACTTCCCAGTAGATGTACTGGAAACCATATCAGCCAATTCCATCACAACCACTCACCGGCCAGAACATGCTAATTATTTGCAAACTCTGTGTGTGTGTGTGTGTGTGTGTGTGTGTAGGTGTTTAATACCAGTGTTAGCCGCTGGCCATCACATCAATCTGTCACTCTAGAGAAGTGTCAGCCAATCACAGCCCAGCACTAGCAGGAGGAGGGACAAAGGTGAAGTCACACCAATTTACCTGCTGGAGGTGTGTGAGGAACAACGCACACACACACACACACACTCCAGCTGCTGGAAGAAGTCAGTAATGATGGATCAGCTGAGTTTCACCTGCAGCTTTTTCTGCCAAGTGATCCGGATGGTTGGATGTCTTTCCATACAGATGATGGGAGCTTTGAATATGAATTGTTTCTAAATATTGAAGCTTTTTTAATCTTCAGGTCATAAAAAGTTCAAAGAGAGGAAAGAAAAATGAAAAAGTTAATTTGATTATAAATAGGGTTAGGATGCAATGCAGCAACAAGACGCAGCGACGCGACGCAGCAACACGACGCTGCGACACAACGCAGCAACGCAACGCAGCGACACAGACAACGCTGCGACACGACGCAGCGACACACGACACAGCGACAAGTACACGACGCTGCGACATGACGCAGCAACGCAGCGACATGACGCAGCGACACACGACACAGCGACAAGTACACGACGCTGCGACATGACGCAGCAACGCAGCGACATGACGCAGCGACACGACGCAGCGACACACGACACAGCGACAAGTACACGACGCTGCGACATGACGCAGCAACGCAGCGACATGACGCAGCGACACGACGCAGCGACACACGACACAGCGACAAGTACACGACACTGCGACATGACGCAGCAACGCAGCGACATGACGCAGCGACACGACGCAGCGACACAACGCTGCGATGCGACGCAGCAACACAGCGACACGACACAGCGACACGGACACAACGCTGCGACACGACGCAGCGACACGGACAACGCTGCGACACGACGCAGCGACACAACGCTGCGACACAACGCTGCGACACAACGCAGCAACGCAACGCTGCGACACAACGCTGCGACACGACGCTGCGACACGACGCAGCGACACAACGCTGCGACACAACGCTGCGACACAACGCAGCAACGCAACGCAGCGACGCAGCAACACGACGCAGCGACACGACGCTGCGACACGACGCTGCGACACGACACGGACAACGCTGCGACACGACGCAGCGACACAACGCTGCGACGCGACGCAGCGACACAACGCTGCGACGCGACGCAGCAACGCGTCGCAGCAACGCAGCAACGCGTCGCAGCAACGCAGCGACACGACGCAGCGACATGACGCAGCGACACGGACAACGCTGCGACACGACGCAGCGACACGGACACAACGCTGTGACACGACGCTGCGACAACGCAGCAACACGACGCTGCGACACAACGCAGCAACACGACGCAGCGACACGACGCTGCGACACAACACAGCAACACAGCAACACGACGCAGCGACGCAGCGACATGGACACAACGCTGCGATACGACGCTGCATTATTCACACAGGCTCTCAGAAGTAATAATTTTTCTGGAATATTTTAAAATATTCATCTGCTTTTAATATTTATTCTGGCTTTTAAGAAGCTGCATCCCAACTGGGTCTCTGCCATACCCAGTTGGGATGGACACACACACACACACACACACACACACACACACACACACAACACACACTGATGCTCATTTTAAATGTTAATGATGACTAAATAAAGATGTTCATTCCCAAAACTGTTTAAGTTTTAATCCAAAGTGCCGACTGCAGCAGCATCCGACCGGCTGCATGCTAACTCCATGTTGAGCCGTGCACGTGTTAATCTGTGCACGTGTTGTGTCAGCGTGCTGCACGCTGTCTTAAATGGACCAGTGCGAGCCCCGTTCATATTTATTTCATGTCAGACATCAGCTCTGGTGGGGAACTTGTGTCTGTAATGAAAGAAAGATGAACGCTGACATTTCTCCACATTAACTTCTACAACATTCATCCCGTCCACAAACACAGATCTCACGCTAATGCGTCGCTTTGTGCGGCTGAAAGCTTCTCCAAAGCTCACTGACACATTTTATTGAGTCTCTGTGTCTCGTTACAGGGGAAGTTTTTCTGCACGTCACATTTTATTCTCATCTGCAGGAAAACCGAGTTCACAGCCACAGTTAGAGGAAACGACAAAATGGAAACAAATCTAGCAATAGAGACGAGAAATTCATGTTCCACAGCCGAAAATACTGCACAACCACCTGCAGGGAGACCAAAATGTATAATTAGTCACTACCTCTTTTTGTGATGATTATTACTCAACTGCTCTTGTCAAACTAGATGCTCTGTAGTTTTTATTAGAGGGGGTCTAACGGTTCAATGCATGTATGTTTCTAAAACTACTAAAATAAAAAATAAAACAAAAAAACACCGTGCAGTCGTCCGAAACACACGTACTGCAAGGAGTGACCTGGATGTAATGTGCTACACAAAAGAACTGATTGATTGATTGACTGATTGATTGATTGGCGTACAGTTTTCATAGTTTTCTTTATTCCGAGGCACACAGGAAGTAGCGGCTCCGCCGGCGCCCAGCTGGCCGCAGATTGGCTTGGACCCCATGATGGGGTATCTGTCTGCTGGTGGCAGCCAGACGCTGCAGAGCGGCGTGAGGCGGGCAGCTGGGGGGAAATGGGGGCAACAGGGGGGGGCAACAGAGGGGGCAACAGGGGGGCCAACGGGGGACCATGGGGGAAACAACTGGGGCAACGGGGGGGCAACAAGGTGGCTGCAGAGGGGGCAATAGGGTGACAGCAAGTGGGGCAACAGGTGGGCAACCCCATCAGAACCCTAACAGAACCAATCGGACCGGTTCTGCTCCTCCTGAGTTTCTCGATACGTCAGATGATAATGGAGTCGGCTCAAAGCGTCTCACACTGACTAATAAGACGGGGTCGCGACCCCAACGTCTCATATCAGTCGTCCCATCGGACACCTCACACACACCTCACACACACCTCACACCCCTCCCCGCAGAGTGTGTGTGTGATATTTTAATACCAGTGAGGAAGCGTCTGATTACAGAGAGAATAAACACTGGAGTCCGTTCTGCCAGACCCGGCCCGCTTCAGCTCCTCCTCCAGTTTCGGTTCATCTTCCCGTTTCATCTTCATCACCTATCAAAACACAGGGTAACCGTGGCAACGGCACAGGTAAGATGTTGGAGATGCTCTCCAAACTCTGGGTCAGGATGAGGCTCACAGAGCCGTCCATCTCTGAATACTGATGATGCTCCGCGGCTGCTCCCCTGGTACACACACAAAGATACACTTAAACATACAGACACTGATATACACACACACACACACACACACACACACGCACACACACACACACACACACGCACTGATGCACCGATTCACAGAGACATGATTGGTATTCCTGACAGGAGGACGAAGAGTGAAGAAAGAGACGAACATTCATCTATTTAGCTCTTTCTGTCAGTTCAGGAAGACAGACGGACAGATAGACGGGCATGTAACCCAGTACACTGTGCTACAGAAGTAGACATGAATATCAATTTCATATCTTATTCTACAACAATATTAAAAAGTAATTTAAGAGTTAAAAGTAGTTTGTAAATATGAAAAAAAATCTGTAAAGTATTTAAAATCTTTAAAAACGTTGCAATGCAACTTTAATATTCATTTTGGTGTCGTCCTCAATGACCAATAGCTGTCATGGTTTGATTTCCCATCAGCCAATCAGGTTGATGGTCCTGCCCTCTCCCACAGAGAGTCTGCTGATTGGATCAAGCTTAGTGAGCTATTAGCTATTAGCCTTGGAAAACTTAAGCTAGCTGGAGAAAAGAGGAAATTGGTGGGCTGCAAATGATGTAGGTGGCAGGGGTGCTGCCAGAAATCTTGGGCCCTCTGACAAAAATTTGTTTGGGCCCCCCTGACCAGCTGCTGTTACAATTTTTGAGTCTATCTGACCCATAAAAAGCGTCACAATTTTAAAGGCCTGCATCTGCCTTGCTTTCTGTGGTTCAATACTGATAATTAGCACAATATTTACTGCTCATGAATTTAACATCCAACAGTCCACATCCAGTGTGCAAGTAGGTTGCTTACATTTTTTCTATTAGATACTGAAATGACTCCCCATGAGCAACAGTCAAAAGCAACGTGCAAAATATACATAAAGTAATCCAGACTTCTCAAAAATGCTTTGTAGCTGCATTTTATTCAAGCTGCAGTACATAACTTTAATAAAAATATGTTTTCTCCATATTTGCTAAAGCTGTCATGATGTAGCAGTTTGTCATGAGACAGATAATCTGTGAAAACAATCAATCTCCTCCATCTCCTTCCTGAATTACTGGTTAAATTGACAGCACCAAAACTCTCCTGCCACTGACTGGTTGTTTCTAGCACTGGGAGAAGGCAGAGGAAAAAGATTTTTCACAGATTACCTCTCATACCGTACTGTCACAACATGACAGTTTTAACAAATATGTGAAAAAAATATATATAAAAGTTACTGCAGCTTTAATTTCACTCAGGAGAGGATGGGTCAGGAGGGACGTGGGTTAGAGCTGCTGCTGACTGACTCACCTGTTGCTAAGTGGTAAAAGGTACAAGTTCAATATGTGAATATGTTGGTAATTTTTCCCTTAATTCATTAAATGCTGGTGAAAAGGAGGCAAACAGTAGTTTGTAGCTAAGCTAATTATGCTAAATGGTTGATAATCTCACACAGTCTACCCACCTCTCCTGGAGAAGAACTGGGTTCTAAATTAACACTCTTGCCTTTTTCTTTCTCTCCCCCTCTCCTTTTGTTTGAAAACCTGATTTTATAACTTTTCTTAGCAGCATAGTAAATGCCACAGTCGTTCGTGATTTCCACTGGCTGCTGCTAACAGCGTCACTCTGAAGCTCCAAGCAGGAAAGAACCATTTAACGCAGATCCATGGGGGTTCAGGGCAAATATGGATGTGTTTTATGATCTGGGAGTGGGAACATTACATTTTTACTGCTAAAAACAATCTTTGAAAATACAATATGATTAATTTTGTAATTGACAGGACCCCAAAAATAAATAATTAAATTGTGGAGAGCCCCCTGCTGGTCAGGGCTCCTAAAATTGTCATAATTTTCCCCCCCTTTACCGGGCCCCTGTCAGGAAGTAAATCTGTTGATCCATCTTCAAAATGTCCAATGTCTGTGTCCTGTACGGTTGTTCCAACTGTTCTAATAGAGAGAAGAATAAACGTTATTTTCGTGTTTCCAAGGTAGTTGGTCACAAGGGAGTTAATTTCAAAAAACTTACTGAAAAAAAAAGGAGAAAAGGGGATCAACAATCTACAGCTAAAAACAGCAGGTGGTAACGATCGCATCGTTTAAATTGTATTTTCAGATATTTTATTGGACAGTTACATAGAAGGTAGATATATTCTTTTTTGCACCCCAGCTTGGTAGTCCCCAGAAAGGTTTTAATGTTAGCAGCTAACTTAGTGCTGACATCTGCAGTTTATATCTTACTTTACTAATTTTTAAGATGTCCAAGCGCAGCAAGTGATGTAGATTCCCAAGACTTTGTCCACGCTGTTAACCTGGGCTGTGACTATTTCCTGACTCTCTCTGGCCACCAAGAGAGTCGACAGAAAACCCGTTTCTGTAAATGCAACATGACAACATGAATTTGGCTTTACAGAAGATACATTACTTACCAAGAGATCCTAGAAACATTTATAGAACATAGAAATAACATGGGTTAGCTTGTTGTTAGCGATAGCATCGTTATCGTTGACTAATTACTTAAAAATAGCACAACTCGTTACTCACCCGGCAGAAGCAAGTCGACAGCCATTTAATGCTTCTGTTGATCCTAAATGGTTGACCCAACCTGAAACTAAATGATTGTATTCTCCAGGCTTTTTAAAACTTTCTTCTGGCTCCAGGTAGTTAGTTATGTGGATCCTCAAGATTATAAGAGACGTGCTGCTTTTTGAAAGTTAAGCTAGGTTGGAAACCACCCTAGAGCACCCCCTGGTGGACATTATGTTGTTTTACCCTAAAAAATAAAATAGATCCAAGATGGTGGAGCGTAAAACCGAACAGTTCATGGAATTAAGCTGATTATTATCTTCATACATTATGTTTCTGACAAGGTTTGTTCGTAAGTATTGGTTAATTGTGAAAATAATAATTGCATTTTTGTTTTATGTAGCTGTGGCGTAAATAATTGTACGCTGAAGTCATTTAGGAAAATCTTTTTTGTTTTGTTTTTTTTAGCTCGCAGCAAGAATGGCTAATTTGCAAAGTTCGTTTGCTAATACTAAACCTTATATGTTACAGTTTACGATGGCCAAAGCGATGGCAGTGGTCAGAGGCCACTCTTCAATAAACAAGTGAAAATAAAGAAAGAAGTTTGGTTATTGGAGCGTCGTTGTCTGGCTGTCTAGCTGCTGAAAAATCGAAAACTCAGGGCGAGGACCAGCAGGGCCGAGCGCAAATCGTGACACCGCACCTACTACTGGCACTTCCGGTGGCAGGTGTGACACCTGCCACAAGTGCCACTGCGTTCGGGACTAGCTGCCAGTGCTGCCGCTGCGTTCGGCTGACTTCGGCTGACCTCGGCACCTCTTACTGGCACTTCCGCTGACACCTGCCACAAGTGCCACTGCTTTCGGGACTAGCTGCCAGAGTTGCCACTGCGTTCGGCTGACTTCGGCTGACCTCGGCACCTCGTACTGGCACTTCCGCTGACACCTGCCATTAGTGCCACTGTTTTCGGGTCTAGCTGTCAGTGTTGCCGCTGACTTAGGCAAATGGACTACATATCCCATGATGCTTTATTACTAGTAGAAGAAGAACTTAAAGACAGACGAAGAAGACAGAATTTAATAAGAGGTTTTTTTCGCAGAAATACTTATGTTAGCTGAATTCCTACACGTTTTGTATATCATGTATGATTCGTTCATCCTATTTATTCACTAAAGTTCATCTGAATAATCCAGCCGACTCCTTTCGTCTTTGTATTAATTAAATACACAGCAGGTATAAGGGATGCCATTGGTTTCGGCACCTTTGTAACAGCTGAGTCTGGCTTCCACTAGAGCTACCGTTAGGTGTCCAGGATGTTTCAGAGCTGTCACAACTGGTGCCGATGTTTTGGGGGATGGCAATGACAGTTTTTTGAAAACGTGTTACTTATAATGCGTATTTATAAAAAAAAATTCAATGGTAATTGGTTATTTATCCATTTAACACTTTGAATATTTTTGACTGAGTTTAATTCAAGCAAGATGGCCAATTGAATATACTATAAAGTGTCACTATTACAGTGGAACCTGTCACTATGTTCAAGGACACATCTGGTTAATCACACATCACTGATAGTTAATAGGACTTTTTACTTAATCAAAATGACATTCAACCCTTGCCCATGTTTATATCGCAGAACAGTGGCTGACATGGTGCAACAGGAAGCCAAATGTTGCAACTGGATAATAGTAATAATAATCAGACTCTGTATAACGTATATTGTAGAAATTAATAAAGTTTGAAAAATAAATTTAAGCTTAATGATCATAATTTCTCATGGAGGAATAATAAGTTATTTGATCCTGATGTAGTAAATTCACACGTTGACTAAACATGAATTTTACAGTAGACTTCAAATTGCTGTTTAAAGTATTTACATACAATGGCTAATAAATATTGACAAATCAATTACTATGCATATACTTTGTGACATAAACTTGAAAAAATGTTGAAACATATCTGCCAAATAAAATAATATGTAAGCAGCACAATTTTCTTTGAAAAAAGCATTTTCATCTTAAGTATAACCCAAAGTAATTTTTATTTCCAAAAATATGTAACAATCTTGTTCTTAATGCTGCTTAGGATTCACACATTGTCAAATTTTTTGAGGTGTAAATACTTTGTGTTTTGACTTATCAATATTCAATATTGGTGTAAAAAAAATTTGAAGGTGGTTTAACTTGAAAGTGAAAGTCCTCCTGCTGCCTTGAAAATGCTGTTGAAATGCATTTTGTAGCTCAGATTTTAGTCATTTTCTCATCTTTGAATAAGAAAACTTTGAAGACAATGAACAGAACCAGAAACAAACACAGAGAAGCAACCTTCATTTATGCCACACAAATCTGTAATAAACTTGACAAATAATGAAAAATAGTGGGGATTAAATTTAATAAATAAAAACAAGTAATAACTATTTAAAAATGGTTAACAGGCATTTTTGGAAAATTATGATAACATATTTCTTTTTTTTAAAATTGCATTATCTTAACAAAAAACAATGAAAGTTATAGTGGCTGCCTGGTCTATTAGATAATAGACCAGGCAGCCACTATAACTTATGACATCCTGTGAACTGTCATGGAACCATGCTGAACATAATGTCACTCTGGAATTGTCAATATCTCATGTTGCCACTGTCACAAATATTAACTAATAAGTCAATATTAGTGAACTTACCCGGTTTAATAATCAATAGCATTATATTAAGGTCATTGTATGAAAATAATTATAATCCGGAATTGACAGGAGCTTGTCAGCACTGACATACCATGGCAACCGAGTGTCAGTTGTAGTGGTAGGTACCTAGTGGTAGCTATTATCAGCTGTTGCAGAAGAGGTCCCATCTGACAGTGCAGGAGTTGTCTTTCTCTGTTTAAGTCTGAACACCGGCTGTATATTTAAATATGTATGAGAATTATGTTGTAATTAAGATATATTTTATTTCTATTTGTTTGAACTAAAGTTATTCATATGCTACATTCTGTCTGAAACAGATAGAGAATGAGGTTAGCAGCCTGTGGCACTCATGGCCACCTTACTTGTGCCACCTTACCCAGTGGTAAGGTGGCACAAGTGGCACCTTACCCAGAAGCCCGTGGCACAAGTGGCAGCTTATGGCAACTGTCAACATGTTTTCACTGAGGCTGTTTATTGGAAACTGAAATTTGAGACTGTATAAAAAATAGACCAGGGCATATTTGCTTTTTTAAGGGAACAGAATACTTAAGAGGAAATGCAATACTTTGTGACAGATCCACCATTATTTTCATTAATTATAAATTCATTCATATTAAATCTGACACAGAAGCTGTCACCAAAGAATATTCTATTCCTATTCTATTGTTTTCCCCACTAAGCATATTTAAATATGCTGAAGTATGTATAATACAATTTAAAATACTTTAAAAATACAACTGTTTATAAATATGGCTGCATGTATAAGGTTTCCAGTAACAAAACAGCGTATTATGAAAGATTAAATGTTCAAATACGTCATTGTGCCTGGTAAACATATAACGCTGAGTGGAGCGGTCGAACGCTATAAGATGGCCGCCCTAAATCTCGTCAGCAAAAATAGGCGAGAGCGGTCCGTGAGGCGTGGGAGGTGCCAGTATGAGGTCGTGGCAACCCTTGGAAGGTGCCGAAGTCAGCCGAAGTCAGCCGAAGTCAGTAGCAACACTGACAGCTAGACCCGAAAACAGTGGCACTAATGGCAGGTGTCAGCGGAAGTGCCAGTACGAGGTGCCGAGGTCAGCCGAAGTCAGCCGAAGTCAGTAGCAACACTGGCAGCTAGACCCGAAAACAGTGGCACTAATGGCAGGTGTCAGCGGAAGTGCCAGTACGAGGTGCCGAGGTCAGCCGAAGTCAGCCGAACGCAGTGGCAACTCTGGCAGCTAGTCCCGAAAGCAGTGGCACTTGTGGCAGGTGTCAGCGGAAGTGCCAGTACCAGGTGCCGAGGTCAGCCGAAGTCAGCCGAACGCAGTGGCAACTCTGGCAGCTAGTCCCGAAAGCAGTGGCACTTGTGGCAGGTGTCAGCGGAAGTGCCAGTAAGAGGTGCCGAGGTCAGCCGAAGTCAGCCGAACGCAGCGGCAGCACTGGCAGCTAGTCCCGAACGCAGTGGCACTTGTGGCAGGTGTCACACCTGCCACCGGAAGTGCCAGTAGTAGGTGCGGTGTCACGATTTGCGCCTGCTGTCTCTCGCGAGGACAGCACAAGAGAAGTTTTTTTTACCTAGATAACACGGATCATATCCTAAATATACGTGCCAGCCCATTTAGGGCATGAGCTATTCGCTGCGATCCATTTTGCTCTGTTTTGAACCGGCGAAATCCACTTCCGGACCCCCATCTGAATTTCGTGCATCATGTCTGAATTTCGTGGCTGCGTGTCTGAAACCCAGCAATCGGAAAGAAATTCAAGCTGTTCTGCAAAATATATCAATAATGATTTCAAGTTAAACTTTAGAAAGCTTTTCTTGTGAGCAGAGTGGAGCCAAGAAATCCCTATTCTGTTACACACGTAGCATCAGTTTTCTCTACTTCATTTCATTTTTTCAAAAAAAGTGTAAAACTCAAATCAGTAATTTCTGCTGCTTTCCTATGAACCGTGTGTGCTTTCAATCAATTATGATCAGATCTCTGCAACGTATTGCAAAAACATTAATTTCCAATGTTTCCAAAAAACCTAGATATATAAGATGAAGCCGCATGCAGAACCAGTGGCCAGTTTCCATCTGACTCTAATGAGCGAACCTTTCAAACGTCGTAAAAACAACAAAAAGCAGAATTGATTTCATCACGTCCATGTTGATGCTACGTAACAGGAAGTAGCAGTCCTCCCCTCCGGCTGAAGCCTGAACACTGAAATAGCTCAGTTTCATGCCTCTGGTAAGGCACAGACCTATTTCCATCTCCCCTTTATTGTATTAACTGTTTTTAAAAACCAAAAGCACCTTGAGTGTAAGATCCTTTCTGCAAAATATTTAGAATTTTGCCATTTCCAGAAATCCTCTTCTAATGTAATATTTAAGAAAACAAATGGAAACATTACAGCAGTGGAGCCCACCGTGGGTCCTGGAGGCCCGGCATCCTGCATGTGTCAGTTCCTCCCTGGTTTCACTCACCTGGATCCAATAACGGCTCATTAGACGAACTTTGACCTGCTGAGGAGGAAGTTACTGCCACCAGCAGGGAGGAAGTGGAACATGCAGGACCCACTGAGGGGTCCACTGGTTTAGTGATGGATCAGATCTGATTCCTCTGAAACAAACTTAGTCTGGAGTTTCAGTAAAGTTTCTAATTGTTAACACACGTTTATAAGCCGTGGACACACACACACACACACACACACACACACACACACACACACACACACACACACACACACTGGGCCATATAATGGGTGGAGTGGAACTGCTGAGGTCTTATTATCAGGGCTCCTCTGCTGTGTTTCATTAAACAACCTCCTGCAGCACAGATCACACACACACACACACACACACACACACACACACACACACACACACAAGTCCCAGCAGAGAACGCTCAATAACAGAAACATACTAATTAATACAAAAACTGACACACACTCTGTCTCTCTCTCTGTTTATCTGTCCACCATCTCTGTGCTCGCTCGCCCTCGCACAAGATAATTGCCTCCATGGCTGACATCGTTACTCTGAACTGTGTGTGTGTGTGTGTGTGTTGATTAAGAGGTGTCATCACTTAATTAGCCTCCTCTTCTCCCTGTCACCTCCTGCAGAGCGCTCTGATTAGACAGCTTTACATGTTACTGTGTGTGATCAGTGTGTGAATCACACAGTAACACACACACTGATCACTCAGTAACTGATCAGAGCAGCAGCTTGGTGTTGGAGCCTCCGTCTGCGATGAGATTATCAAGAAGAAAAAGAGCAACAGCAGCTGAAGCCGTTCAAATACAAACAGAACAACCTGGTTTCCCTGCAAGCAGCAGGACCCAAAAGAACAGCAGAACCTGCTCTGATCCGATTCACTACTACAGCTGCTTCCTTCAACTCTGCAGGTGAGAGAGAACCACCAGAACCCGAAAACGATGATCGGGTGGCTCTGCAGTCAGATGAAGATGTTCATAATAATTCTCAGTTTGTCACTAGGAGCGTGCACGTGTTGTTTACATAAGGTGCAAGTGTGTAAACAAACTGGTTGCCGTGGCAGCGTCTAATGAGGCTAATTAGAGGAACGCTACTGATGACATAGCTTCATTAACAGAACACACACACTGCAACACACACACCCCGACACACACACAGAGGGCCAGGATGGTGCCAAGCAGTAGTTGGGTCTTGATGTTCATCATCATATAAAGTGCAGGTCACACACACACGGACATCCCAAGCCTGAAACGTGTGTGTGTGTGTGTGTGTGTGTGTGTGTGTGTGTGTGAAAAATCCAAGTGTGACTGACGAGCTTTTTCTCAGTTCATGTCGTCAGTGGGCGCTAACAGGCTAACAGGTGCTAACGATGTGGCGTCGCTCTCACACACACACTGCCAGGGTTAAGGTGTGTGTCACCGATCCATTAGTGACAGATTATTAACAAGTTCTGAAATTTATTGGTGGACTCATTAATGAGGTGATGATGAGCTGATGCACCTGTTCACACCTGTCACAGCTCCACTTCCTGCCTGTTGTCATGGAGACAGCTGTTGGGCCCCAGTCTGTGAGCTGATTGGATGGCTGGTTTAGCAGTAAGTTACAGGAGTTGGGCTGAAAGACACTCAGGGTATTCTGATGATCAGATTCATCTAGAAACTTTATTTTCTGATTTATTTCACGTTTGCAGGGAGGCAGACGGTTTGGTTCGCGCAGGCAGCAAAGGAACCCCGCCCAGAACCAACTGGAGGTTGGTTCTGGGCGGGGTTCCTGCTAAAGGGGGAGTTTTTTCTCTCCGCTGTCGCCCCCTGGTGGTCCAGGAGGACTGAGTGCTGGAGGTTTTGCTGGATTTTCTTAGAAACTCTTTAAGCTTTTTAGACTGAAGTTGGTGCATGGTTGGTAACAAGGATCAACTGGAATGACAGACTTGTCAACGTTTTGTGAGCTATAAAATAAGCTGAATCGTTTTTCTGGCGTGGCTTCTGGTGCTGAACAAACCCAGATGGATTGTTTGTCATGAGCTGATGGTCTCTCTGAGGATCCTCCAGATGTTTCTGCTAACTCCACCGCTGGACGAGCAGAAACCAACCGAAGCCATCAGCCTCACAGAGATGCTTTCATTCCTCAGCTGGTTCATTTCGTCTCTGCCTGCAGAGGACAAACTGGACGCACCAGCCTTCTTCTCTTCAGTCCAATACAAACATCAGTAACTCTTCATCAGCTCCTCCCTTGGGTATGCAGTCCTAGTTAAAGTACATACGATATTTAAGACTGTAGTTTTCCACTGTTTGACTAATAAATCTCGACCCACTGTTGACTCCTCCTCACACCTTCCCCGTCTGTCAGATGGTGGAAGAACAATTTAAAATGTCTCCACCTGCAGATCCAATCTGCAGATCTGCAGGATGATTGAGCCCCGCAGTCACACACAGGAGAGAGGATGATTGATAGAAATATAACACTTCATCTCTCCGTCCCTTCATCTCGGTGTGACAGATAAATCCGTCCCAATATTTGAGAATAATTGTGTCTGTAAAGGTGAATCTATGAGGACCAGAAACAAAAGCTGGATTTCTGCTGTTTTCCTCCCACAGCGGCCGGACGTCATTTCCCAGAAGACCCGACGCCTCGTGGAGCAGGACTCCGATCCGCTTTCTGATTGGCTCCCAGTGATGATGTCAGCCTCATCACCGCAGAAGGAGGGCGAGTTCCTGAGGCCCGAAGAACCTCTCAGCCCGGCCGCAGCCCGTCAGCCGAGCCCGACCCAAATCCAGTTTTCACCGAGGTCCGGTCAGCCAAGTCACAATCTTCCCCAAAGCAATAGGTCCGGTCCGGTCCAGTCCGGTTCCACACCTGGAGCTCAAACTGAAAGTTTCCAAAGCGTCTGCAGTCTGACGTGACGAAAGCAGCCTGAGTCAGTGAACGCATCACATCCCAACCCACCACAGAACCGGGTCAGGTCCTACTACCAGCCGGGTTCCAGCAAGCGTTGGTCCCCACAATGCATCACACACACACACACACACACACACACACACACACACACACACACACACACAGGCGGTGTGTGAGCGGGTTCTGGGCCTCAGGATGACGAATCGAGCTTCGCCGCATTAACCTCATTGTCTCCATATCAGCTCTCTGTCGCCATGGCGACCGCCATCTGTCACAACAAGCCGCCTCAGCGCCAGCAGCACGGCAGTAATTGACCTCTGACCCCAAGATCTCTGCAAGTTTGGGTTTTTGAGGTCCCAGTCTCGCTCTGGTTCTGATCTTTCTGAACCGTCCGGACCTCCAGCCCGCTCCTGGTTCTGGTCCTCCTGTGTAGCTGGTTCCGACCCGGCCCAGTGCGTCCGTGGCGCCTCCTGCAGGCCGCACTGCTCCTTCGTCTCTCTGTTCCGATGAGTTCTGGGTCGCCGCCGCTTATCGCTCTCGCTCACAGACGCAGAGACACTTGAAGCCCAAAGCTTTGAGCCGGACCCGTCAGAACCGGCCCTATCAGCGCCGGCAGGCAGGTCGGCTGAAGGACGCCTTCACAGAAACTCCACATCAAAGGAGCTCTCTGATTGGAGGAGAGGGGCGGTGGGCGGGGCCTCGCTTAATGAAGCCAGTTTTGTTTCTGAGGATCAGAACCACACGGGTCAGAACCAGAGCTGCTGATTGGATGGACAGAATCTAAAAGCTGCCTTCTGATTGGCTGATAAAAGTATAAAAAATTAGATGTGGTATGATTTGTTTTCTGATCAGGAGTACGTATCGACCCGACCCACCGGAACCAGAACCCGGTGAGTCGTCTGTGTTGCGGTCCGTCTCCCTGCAGCGTTCAGAGTCTCTGCAGTTTATTGATAGTTATTGCTTCTATTTGGAAGCTTCCTATTGGCTGCTGCTGCAGACGGCCCGCCCCCAGCAGGACGTCCATATTTGGTTAGCAGATATTGGCAGGAGCCTGGATTCACTTACAGTCTGTCGGCTGAGCAGGAATCCTGGGAATGATGAGGGTTAGACTTTAATCTCATTCCAAGATCATCCAGCAGCAGCTGGGATTCTGGAAAACCAACGTTTCTCCCACAGATTTTAGCATTTCTCTTTAAAAACCATGAGCCATTTATCCTGCTAGTGCTAGGTTAGTATGTTGGCTATGGTTGTATTTACCCAGAATGCCCTGCTCTGTAGTCCACTTCCTGCTGTTGGACATTCAAACCGAACCCAGACCGAGGTTTGGAGGACCAGAGGTCAGAGGTCAATTAACGTTCATACCTCCCCAACCGACCGAACTTTGACTAGGCAGATGGACTGGAGTTGGATTATAGTGGACTGAACAGGATAGGGGCTGCACAGCAGTGCAGCAGGTAGAGCTGCTGCCTTGCAGCAGAAGGTTCTGGTTCGATTCCCGGGTCTTTCTGCATGGAGTCTGCATGTTCTCCCTGTGCATGGTGGGTTCTCTCCAGCTTCAGTCCAGAAACACGACTGTCAGGTTAATTGGTCTCTAAATTCTCCCTGGTGTGACTGTGTGTTGACTGTGTGTTGCCCTGAGACAGACTGGTGACCCGTCCAGCAGACCCGTCCAGGTGACCTGACTGGTGACCCGTCCAGGAGACCCGTCCAGGTGACCTGACTGGTGACCCGTCCAGGTGACCCGTCCAGGTGACCTGACTGGTGACCCGTCCAGGTGACCCGACTGGTGACCCGTCCAGGTGACCCGACTGGTGACCCGACTGGTGACCCGACTGGTGACCCGTCCAGGTGACCCGTCCAAGTGACCCGACTGCTGAAGAGGCAGCAGCAGCTCCTGACCCCTTAGGGACAAAGTGTTAGAAAATGGACAGTATTGGTGGTAATGAGCTGTGCAGATGTTCATCTGCGCCGCCTGCCGAACGCTTATGGACTTCCTGTTTCTAAGAGCTGTTTCTTCAGGCTCCCAGTGGAGACAAATCCTTTGAATCTAAAAGAAAAGCAACTTCTTCTTCTCTGTCTGCAGGCTGCAGTCACATGCGCGCACAGATCAGTCAGCTGCAGATTAAAAACAAAAGCATCAGTTGTTCCTGCTAAACTGGATGCTTCAATTCTCTGGTGGTTCAGCTCACACAAACTGTCTTTGTGCTGAATCCCTCGGCATCAGCATGCCGCCGCCGTGTTCAGCACATTCCCTGTGCTGAAAGCTTCAAGCGTCTCCATCTACTTGTTTCTGCCAGTTCGGTTCCCGCAGGCTGAACCTGAACGCAGCGCCGCCAGCCGTCGCGCTCGCCGCTGCTGCAGACGCAGGAAGTCCAAGATGACGATGGAAAACATCTGGATGCTCCCCAGGCCCATGATGCTCTGGTTCACAGGTCACAGGGCGTTTCCATGGCAGCCAGGGGTGTCTACAGGTGGAGGGTGTTACTCTCACCTGAGAGCATCAGCAGTGGACACACACACACACACTGACAGTGATAATGTGATGCTAATAAAGCTGCAGTATGTTTGGTTGTTGGCTGGTGACCTTTACATGATGATGAAAGACAAATGTCACCACTGTAACTGTGTGTGTGTGTGTGTGTGTGTGTGTGTGTGTGTGTGTGTGTGTGTGTGTGTGTGTGTGTGAAAGAGACTAACAATATGAGCAGCGGTTTGCAGGAAGTGATGAAATTTTGTTTTTAAAATCTCACATCTTCCTTTGTTTGGATTTATGAAGCCCCGGCCTCCTCCTCTTCCTCACCTCTTCTTCCTCCCTGTCCCTCCTCTTCCTCACCTCTTCTTCCTCCCTGTCCCTCCTCTTCCTCACCTCTTCTTCCTCCCTGTCCCTCCTCTTCCTCACCTCCTCTTCCTCCTGGCCTGCTCCTCTTCCTCTTTCCATACCAACCTTGTTTGAAACTTCATTTCATTTCTGATTCTTTGTCCCTCCTGGTTTCTTTTCATTTTTCCGCCCCGCAGTTCAAACTGAGTTTCAGCCTCACTGGGACGAGAGAGAGAGAGAGAGTGTGTGTGTGTGTGTGTGTGTGTGTGCTATGTGATGCATGTGTTGCCGCGGTGACGGGTAATGGGAAATTGATTGTGACAAAACGACATTACAGACAGACATTTCCATAAGAGTTTATTTACTGCGTCCTCCGCGGGGAGCGTCGTCCGCCTCCATATTGCGGCGCCGCAGCGTGAAGTGATGCGGGCGGGCTGCGGCGCCGCGGCCTCGGGGGGAATCGGACCTGCGGCGCACTAACAAATGAACAGCCCCGACAAACTGGCTGCTCTGCTCTCTGACTTACCCTGAATGCGCCGCAGCCGCTCCTCCAAATCAGCAGGTAATTTTATTCCCATCATGCTTTGGGCCTCGGAATGTTTGGAGGAAGTTTATTGGTCCGTATGAGGAAGAAGGCGCAGCAGCAATGCAGCAATTATGGCAGCAATAAACAGCGATCTGCATGTAAATTAAACAAATAAGAAGAAAACAAACAGAGGGGACCAGCCAATCAGAGCAGAGGAGGCTCGGTTTGGAGGGGGCGAGGGGGAGGGGGGTTCTGGATCAGGAAGTTTGGGATTAAGATAGGACTGACACAGCAGACGGGCCGGATTGGGTCAGATTCTGGTTTCGGTTTAAACTAAGATGGAGCTAATCTTGTATCAGCTGTGGTTCTTTTAATGTGCTTTATAAATAAATAAATAATCTGGGTTAGCTAATCTGGATTAGCATGACTCCACCACCTCCTTGCTGACGTCAGAGCCGTGTTGGTCATCCACCACCCATCTGGACCATCCAGGGCTGCTCATGTCGGTCTGGATCCACCGCAGCTGTTCCTGCTCGTGGCCCGATAGTCGGTTTATGAGTCACATCCAGCCTCTGGAGGAGGCGACGGCTTCGGGTTCGTGGGTCTCCAGAACCAGCAGCTTCACTGTTTGCTGCTTTATAAAGGCATTTCAGCAGCTGCTCTCTGAACCCCCTGACTGTATAACAGAAACTTTCCTCATTGTTCCTTCATCTGAATCAGCCACAAATCTCTCCAGAGTACAAAGATCACTCGTCGGTTTTAGTTAAATATCTAATGTTTTCATTCATATCTGACGGTTCAGCAGAGATCTTTTCTCTTTCACATATTGCTTGAAGTTTGATTGATCATGTGGAACATCGTTAGTCACAGTGATCCAAACAGTCCTGAGACACAAAACCATCAGTGAGTTTAATGGAACAACAAAATTTTTAATTTTTATTAATTGAATCCAGTCTGCTTAATAGTTTGGAACCT
This sequence comes from Poecilia mexicana, assembly GCF_051168715.1. NCBI lineage: Eukaryota > Metazoa > Chordata > Actinopteri > Cyprinodontiformes > Poeciliidae > Poecilia > Poecilia mexicana. Next base: position 235,526 of record NW_028263388.1, read on the forward strand.
GGTATTCTGAGCGGTTCCCCAGGTCAGAACCAAAATCTGAGAAGTCCGGACCCGTTTCCTGTGAATAGAACCCGACCCGATGCGTGACAGAGTTAAACTGAATGCTTCCAGACGGATCCGGACCCGTTCCAGTCAGAACCCGTCCTGCGGTGCTGCAGGTTTGCGGATCGTCCTGCTATAATCGGAGCTGTCAGACGGCCGTCCACTCCTCCTCCTCTGCTGCCGGGTCATTTGTCATGGAGCGAATCGCAGCTCAAATCTGGCGCCGCGGTAATATCTCTGTCATTCACCGGCCGCCCCCCACCCCCTCCCCGGGCCCGCCCCCCCTCTCATCTCTGAGCGATGCAATCGAGCAGGAGGAGGTGACAGTCTATCAGCGCGCCTCCTCCCGCTCCCTGATAACACTTCACTGCTTATAATGTTAAGAAGATGATAAGGAATAATAGCGTTTCTGCTCTTCATGTCGGAGCGGCACGCCGGCCGACATCCATCACCTGCTATTTATCAGCAGCAACTTTTACAGGTGAGGATCCAAATAATAACCCAGCCTGGAAACAATCAGCAGATAGATGCAGCCGCCGCATTACTCCTGCAGTTACACATCGCAGCATGTGGCAGCAAGGAGAACATCCTGCAGACCGTCAGAGGTCAGCTCATGAGGAGCCAGCACAACTCCTGAATGTTTCCCATTAAACTGGATTCACTGCAGAACGCCGAGGCCGGATCAGAGCAGCTGGACGCTAACTGGGATGCTAACTGTAATGCTAACTGGGTTGACGCTGAACCAGGGTCTCAAACTTGAACTAAACATTTTCAGTTGAAATGCTTAGTTTGGTCTCAGTGTTTTTATGGTTTATATATATATATATATAATCCGTGGCTACTTCGACACCCACAGTCTACAATGACTGCCAAACAACTAGTAGCTCAGTGTTCCAACATCCGCAAACGGCAACTGCTATCACAACTTGAGATTGACGAGGAGCCCGGATGTAAGGTCAGGGGGGAGTTAACTACAACTCCCCACCACGAGACTGGGTATGCAGCCCCTGTAATGAACGAACTATCAAAGCTGAACGAGACAGCAACTGACCTGAGAGAAAGAATTGTGGCCCAAATGAACATTGAAGATGTGAATGCAGCATTGAGAACAATCCCTACCAACACCATAACAGAAACCAATGAGCTGATATACAACTCAGCATCAGTGATCCTTGAAATGCTCGGCTATAAGAGCAACCATGAGACCCGATATCCATCATGGAAACAACAACAGAGCAGACCCACCAAGGCTGGAGACTGAACAATACTGGAAAGGCATATGGGAAAGGGAGGCGTCCCACAACAGCAAGCCCCGGTAACCATCACTGTGGCAGATGTCCAAGAAAGAGTCTCGGGTATGAAAAACTGGACAGCACCAGGGAAGGATCCCTCAAAGGGTTCAGTCCCATCCAACTATCGGCCGATAACCTGTCTCTCTACAACATGGAAGCCACCAATACCAAGGGTGGTCACTTGGTATTGCTACATCCACCACAACGGCTTTCCTCTGTTCTTTATCCACCACCACAATGTCCGGTTGGTTCTCCATTACCATCTTGTCTGTCTGGATCTGGAAGTCCCGCAGGATCATTCTCCACCACCTTTGGGGGTGTTCCCCACTTTGACCTCGGGGCTTCCAGTCCATATTCTGCACAGATGTTCCTGTACACCATGCCGCCACTTGGTTATGTCGTTCCATGTACGCTTTCCCTGCCAGCATCTTGCACCCTGCTGTTATGTGCTGGACTGTCTCAGAGGCCTCCTTGCACAACCTACACCTTGGGTCTTGTCTGATGTGGTAGATCTGAGCCTCTATTGCTCTGGTGTTTAGGGCCTGTTCCTGTGCAGCCTGGATGAGGGCCTCTGTGCTGTCCTTGAGTCCAGCTTTCTCCAGCCATTGGTAGGATTTCCTGATATCAGCCACTTCAGTTATTTGTCGGTGGTACATCCCATTGTTACGACCAGTCTAGGGGGAGCCAGGTCGCAACATGAAGGATCCATCCTCCTCTGATCTCAGCAACCGACACACACAAAATTGATCAGTTGATAATTATTTATTTTAAAAAGATGTATTTGATAAAGATGTTCCCACTGGAGTACTTGACTTCAGAGTGAGCTATCGCCGAAAACAACAAACAAAAGGAAACTACCTAAATAGTAACAGAAACTTACCTAATCAAAAGCAAATAAACCAAAAGACAAAAACTTACCTTCCTAACTAAGAAAAACATGAGAAAACTAAGGAAACATAAACGGCAGCTCACTCCTACACTCCAGAACTCCAACACAGACAAACAAAGGAAAGGGGTGTGGCCGGTGGAGACAAGTCGAGGATGGAACACAGGAAGTCCGCTTCAGCAGCCTTTATATCCGTCACCTCCGGAAAGCAGCCAATAGGACATCTCCGTCGTCTTCTTTGAACCAATCAAGGACGGGCACCTGCACACTCATCATTTAATAATTGACTTTACGCCGTCAGTCGTAACACCATGTAGGGGCTTGTCCTCCCATGATGGTTCCTCCAGCACCTCGTCCTCTGTTCCCCATTGCCTGAGACATTCGCTGAGCACATCATCCGTTGAGGCTTTGTCCTTGATGTATTTATGGATCTTGGATGTTTCATCCTGGACAGTGGCTCTCACACTCACTAGTCCTCTGCCTCCCTCCTTACGGCTTGTGTACAGTCTCAGGGTGCTGGATTTGGGGTGGAACCCTCCATGCATGGTTAGTAGCTTCCGAGTCTTAACATCCGTGGCCTTCATCTCTTCCATTGGTCAGCTAATTATTCCTGCGGGTATCTGATTACTGGCAAGGCATAGCTGTTTATTGCACAGATCTTGTTCTTGCCATTGAGCTGGCTTCTCAGGACTTGCCTTATTCGTTGGAGGTATTTGGCTGTGGCTCCTTTCCTTGTGACCTCATCGAGGTTGCCATTTGCTTGTGGTATTCCCAGGTACTTGTAGCTGTCCTCAATGTCTGCTATTTGTTCCTTCTGGGAGTGAGACCCCTTCAGTTTGGACGACCTTCCCTCTCTGTAACCATCCGGCCACACTTCTCTAGTCCGAATGACATCCCAATGTCAGTGCTGTAGATCCTGGTGGTGTGGATCAGTGAGTCGATGTCTCGCTTGCTCTTGGCGTACAGCTTGATGTCATCCATGTAGAGGAGGTGACTGATTGTGGCCCCATTCTTGAGTCGGTATCCGTAGCCAGTCTTGTTGATGATTTGGCTGAGGGGGTTCAGGCCTATGCAGAACAGCAGTGGGGACAGAGCATCTCCTTGGTATATGCCACATTTGATGGACACTTGTGCAAGTGGTTTGCAGTTGGCTTCAAGGGTGGTTTTCCACAGCCCCATCGAGTTTGCAATGAAGGCTCTTAAAGTCCTATTGATGTTGTACATCTCTAAGCATTCAATGATCCAACTGAGGCATTGAGTCATAGGCTTTCTTGTAATCAATCCAAGCGGTGCACAGGTTGGTGTGTAGGGTTTTGCAGTCTCGGGCGACTGTGTGGTCTACAAGGAGTTGGTGTTTGGCTCCTCTGCTACTTATGCCGATGCCCTTCTGTGCCGTGCTCATGTATTTATCCATGTGCCCACTTATCTTAGCCGCTTATATGCCTGACATGAGCTTCCACGGTGTAGAGAGACAGGTTATTGGCCAATAGTTGGATGGGACTGAACCCTGGATCAGGATTGTGCGCCCTTCAGTTAATCATTCAGGGTGAGTCCCATTTTGTAGCAGCTGGTTCAGTTGAGCTGCCAGTCGCTCATGGAGGGCAGTGAGTTTCTTTAGCCAGTAGGCATGGATCATGTCAGGCCCTGGTGCTGTCCAGTTTTTCATACCTGAGACTCTTTCTTGGACATCTGCCACAGTGATGGTTACTGGGGCTTGTTCAGGGAGGTTGCTGTGGTCCTCTCATAGAGAGGTTTGCCACTGTGCACTGCTGTTGTGAGACGCCTCCCTTTCCCATATGCCTTTCCAGTATTGTTCAGTCTCCAGCCTTGGTGGGTCTGCTCTGTTGTTATTACCCTGCCATTGAGAGTACACTTTAGCTGGTTGGGTGGAGAAGAGCCGGTTAATCCTCCTGGCTTCATTCTCTCTTGTGTATCTCTTTAGGCGGCTGGCCAAGGCTTGGAGTCTTTGTTTGGCAGTTTCGAGTGCTTCAGGTATGGGCATCTGGCTGTACTTCTTAGGTACTGATCTTTTCATTGCACCCCTTTGGAGCTCTGACAGTTGGCTCACTTCCCTCCTTGTTATCTTGATTTTAGCCTCTAACCGTCTCTTCCATGGTGGGTATCGGGTCTCATGGTTGCTCTTATAGCCAACCATCTCAAGGATCACTGATGCTGAGTTGTATAACAGCTCATTGGTTTCGGGTTTGCATGGTGTTCATTCGGGCCACAATTCTCTCTCTCAGGTCAGTTGCTGCCATGTTCAGCTTTGGTGGTTCATTCGTTACTGTGGCTACATACAGTTTCTGGGCGGGGAATTGTAGTTAACTCCCCTCTGACCTGGTGTCCTGGCTCCTCCCCCTTGCCGTAGCATTTGTATTGTACCTCATCAATCTCAAGTTGTGATAGCAGTTGCCGTTTGCGGATGTTGGAACACTGAGCTACTAGTTGTTTGGCAGTTAGTGTCGACTGGGGATGTCGAACTAACCATTCCTCCCACAGTCTTTGCATGTAACCCCTCTGACTAGGGTTACTTGAGTAGTAGCATTCCAACAGATCCATGTTTTCATCTCTCGCCCATTTCCGTCTTGTTCCAGTAGCCCATTTTTCATCAAGGTGCTCTGGTTCCCCAGCACCTGACGCAGACCTTGTTTGGCCGGGCGACGTCTGAGCCGGCATGTCGTGCTTATCAATGTCTCTCATGGTATGAGGTAGGCTATATAGCTCAAAGGGTCTTGCCTAAGGACCCATACTGGACTTACCCATTGACCTATACAGTCAGTTATATAAAAAAAAAAAAAATTATATATATATATATATATCTATATATAGGGGCAAGGAGGCCCCTGAGACAGTCCAGCACATAACAGCAGGGTGCAAGATGCTGGCAGGGAAAGCGTACATGGAACGACCTAACCAAGTGGCGGGCATAGTGTACAGGAACATCTGTGCAGAATATGGACTGGAAGCCCCGAGATTGAAGTGGGGAACACCCCCAAAGGTGGTGGAGAATGACCGAGCTAAGATCCTGTGGGACTTCCAGATCCAGACAGACAAGATGGTAATGGCGAACCAACCGGACATTGTGGTGGTGGACAAAGAACAGAGGAAAGCCGTTGTGGTGGATGTAGCAATACCAAGTGACCACAACATCAGGAAAAAGGAGAAACTGGAGAAATACCAGGGCCTCAGAGAGGAACTGGAGAAGGCCTGGAAGGTGAAGACCACAGTGGTGCCTGTGGTCATCGGGGCCCTCGGGGCAGTCACCCCCAAACTGGAGCAGTGGCTCAAACAGATCCCAGGAACAACATCAGACATCTCAGTCCAGAAATGTGCAGTTCTAGGCACAGCCAAGATACTGGAGGAGAACCTGAAGCTCCCAGGCCTCTGGTAGAGAGAGAGAGAGAGAGAGAGAGAGAGAGAGAGAGAGAGAGAGAGAGAGAGAGAGAGAGAGACTGCGGAGGGTGAGAAGGGAATTTATATATATAAAAAAAATTTTTATTTTATTTTATTTTTTTATATATAAATTCCCTTCTCACCCTCCGCAGGTATATATATATGTGTGTGTGTGTGTATGAGTGTGTGTGTAATAATGAATATAATCTAATAGATTCATTCTGCATTGAAAGCAACTAAGAACAGCAACACCATTGACCCCAAAACACACACACACACAGTCTGTCCTCATCAATACCTTCGACCTCTGAGCAACAACAAACACTGATCAATTCCTGATCAATATCTTCTGTGTGTGAGGTGATTCATTCTGTTGGTAAAATAATTGTTATTGTTGTAATTCAGTCAGGAAGTTCAAAATAAAAGCCTATAAATATGAAAGGATGAATCTGAGTTGGGAGAAAGTTTTCCTTCTTTAATCACATCTAAAAGTTTTAAATCATCAGGAGAATGTAAATATTAACCAGATAAAGTGTGATTTATTAATTTAAGAGTTAGTTTGTTCTCTGTGAAGTCCAAACACAGAAATCAGTGAACTAGAAGCTGACAGGTCGGGAACAGGACCCACCAGAACCACCACTGACCCAGAACAACACAAAGACCGGCCAGAACCTTCCTGGTGAGTGAAGAGACAAAGTAGACCTGATGGAAAGTTCTGGTTCCGTTACATCTGGAGCAGAATCAGAACTTCAGAGCTGTTGGGTCCTGTTTGGTACTGTTGGGTCCTGTTGGGTTCTATTGGGCCGGCCGGGCCTCTCAGTGTTTCTGGGTCTAATATCTGGGAGGCAGGATGATAATCGCTCGTGTCGCCGTGACAACGGGCATGGATCACAGTTAGAGCTATGAAACCCACTTAGCGTCCGGCTGTCTGAGCAACGAATCCAGTTACAGATATTAATATCTCGCCACCTCCATCCTGCTGCAAGGCTCCACTCTAGGTCCCCTCCCCCACCTGTTTCTGAGCCAGATTTGTGGGTCAGTGTGTCTCTGTGTGATTGACAAACTGGTTCCCTAATGTGTTGATTTATAATTCATCTGTTAACATGGCAGCTGATGTTTCATTCAGTGCACACACACACACGCATACACACATACATGCACACACACACACACGCGGTGTTTTATTAAAGCAGACAGTCTTTTAGTGTCTCTGAAGCATCTATTATTCAGCTCTGATTCTGTTCTGGAAGCTGATGGAACGTTATGCTTACGCTGCTACATCCTGTTAGCATCCTACTAGCACGCCCCCCCCCACACACACACACACGCACGCATCGCTCTCTGTGGCCTCCTCTGTGTAAACACAGTGTGACCTCGTTAAGCCTCGTTAGCGCTCTCAGGTGTTTGCCAGTAATTAATTTGTTTTGTCTCTTTGTTTGTCCGTTTTTAGTTTAATCAACAAACATGGCGGCTCTCTGGGGACGCCTTCACCTTGGTCGCCACGGCGACAGAGTGGCTGCAGTGATTGGCTGATTGATCTGCAGACTGTCTTGTGGCCAGGCCCGTGCAGAGGCCACTAAAGGGGCAGGTGCTCAAAAAAAAGGGCCCATCTAACCTTCTAGGACAGAATATGAACAAAGCCTCTCAGCTTTCAGAGTTTAATAAACAATGATAATTTACAAAATTGTGAGATATACAATCAAAGCTAAGGAAAATCCCTATATAGATCATACAACTATGGATATGTAAGATATTTCATTAGTAATTTCTTTCTGCAGGTCTATTTTGTTATAGGAAAGTATTGAAATATTCAAACCTGCAATTTAGCAAGATATGTAAATCAGAGCTGGTGGTTTAGCTCTGATTTACATATTTTGTCTTTACAGAATTACACTATTAAAGATGTAAACAAGGCCCAATGCAACCTTTTAGTGACTGTAATCTATAAAACAGAGCTGCCTGGTTGCTGCAGTGGAGATGAAGATGGTCCATTCAGGAAAGCAGAGCTGCATCAAACTTTAAGGTGGAACTGCAGAAAAAAGAAAAAGAAGCAAAAATGTAATTATTAATGCATGTCACCATGAGAAAAGCTGCTGAGTTTAGCTTAAAAACTTGTTTTAAAATTAAAATCACACATTTTTGTCTCATGAAGTGAATTTTTTTTGCAAAACAAACTTATTTGAGCTCGTCAGAAATCTTTTCTTGATATTCTAAGTTTTTGTTTGTGACTCAAAGTTTTGCTTGTGATTCTCACATGAAAAGATTTCTGATGTGTGCAAATAAAAGTTTGTTTGGAAAATAACTTTTTAAGTTCACGAGACAAAAATGAGTTATTTAATAAAAAACATTTTTTTAAACAAAACTTTTAGTTTTTAAAAAAGAAATCATTACAATTCCAAAAGTTTTGATTACAATTTTATTTTACTTAACTGAGTTTATTTTTTTATTGAATAATTGGGGAAATAAATTAACTCCATACTCTGAGAACCAGACCCTAAACTTAAAGTCTGGTTGAGTTTTTTCCCTTCATTAATGACTTTTATTACATACATTTTATCTATCATGGTAATTCAGGTGAGTTATTTTTAATTCTAAATGAATATCCTTGTTGGACTTTTATTTAAGTGTTATTCTCCTTCAAGGTACATTTACCTAACGCCAGAATAAATGCCATGTACTTTATGCAGCAAAGGAAATTAGACATAAATCCATTATGGAGATGATCGGTTTGGGACGGGCGATGTTCCCCTATTGCATAATCAATACTGAAGAATGACTGATATCATTAACGATACAGGGAAGAAGATTTTATTTATCTAGCTTTGCTAGCAAAGTCGTAGCTAGCAGCTAGCTAATAGCACAACAACAACAGCCTGATGTCTGTATGATAAAAACACTGAATGATAGATCAGAACAGTTTCTCCTCACCTGGCTGTCTCCTCCCCTCAGTAGTTCTTCAGAGAAAGGCAGACAGAGGCCTGTCAGTGTCTGTTGTATCTCATTACCTCTCTGCTTAAACCGCTGAAGCAGAAACGAGACTTCAACGTTTTCCGTCATCTGACAAGCAGCAGGTCTGCTCCACTTTATTCACCAAAAACGTTTTAATTCACCAAAAACTGATCTGTGATCTGAATGTTCGCTACGTTCAGCTCCAGTTAGCCGCCTTATCTCACTGCGAGAGGCAACTGGGTCACAGGCAAAAGGTCAAAGGTAGCAAGGTGACCGGAGGTCACAGGTAACAAGGTGACATAATAACATGTACTAATAATTTTAGTACATGTTATTATGTGTCAGAAGAGGGCTTAGGAAATAATAATACCAACAAAAAAAATAAAATTTGACCGGAGCAAAAGGGGCAGGTGCTCAAACCTCCCAGCCCCCCCCCCCCCTTTTTTTTTTTTTGAAAAGTTCTTTTCAAAACTTTTAATGCTTGAACTGCAAACTTCTGCTCTCTCAAATATTCAATCTGATCTCTCAAACCTTTCTCCTTGCGCTCAAAACCCGTGTCTCTGCTCGGATCAAATCTCCTCTTGCAAACCTCTCTGCTGGCTTGCAGATCATTTTCTGCTTGGAACAGAAAAGTACTGTTGCCTGGCAACCTCTCAGCCAATAGAATGCTGAGAGGTTAGCATTCTATTGGCTAACGCAAACGCACAAACTGGGTGCGTTTGTTTCCTTCTAGTGGGCGAGTCAGCGCTCCCTCCCTCCCTGCCCGCCCAATGAAAGTCAGAATTTGAAGTAGCAAGGGTTGCCATGGCGACTGGCAACCCTACATAAATGTTTTTTATTTGCAATGTGGACACACAGAGTGAAACGGGTCTGCTCTGCTCTGACTACTGGTGAAGGTTTGGTGTTGAACGAATGATTGTCAGACTGGCTGCGTTGCTGAGAAAGCAGCAGAAGCTAATAGCTGCTAATAGCTGCTAATAGCTGCTAATAGCTGCTAATAGCCACTCGCTCAGGACAGACAGGCTGCAGAACCTGTCGCCATAAAAGTCTCCACAACATGTTGCTGAAAGTGTGACCAGGTACATGTTCTACATGTCCACAGTTGGTGTTTGTACCCAGCTGTCATGACAGTTGCTATGTTAGTTGTTAGTCATGACGACATAAACAAACCAGAAGCTTAGAGCCAACTGTTTCCTCTCTCTAGCCATCTTTTACACAATATAAATACATTACACAACACAGAATAAGACTCGCTAAATTATTCGCTTATTTTTAGTTATTATTTTGGAAAAAAAGTCACAGAGGAATCTGAAAAACTGATAAACACAGCAACAAAGTGGATAAGTTGACAACAGTCCTTCTGTCGTCCTGATGACGCCACCCATCCCTCTGCCAGGGGTTAGGGTTCAAAGGTCAGTTAACACTTTAAGGATTCAAAACAATGGCTGCTGATTTTTATCAGATTAATGGGTTTTCTATTAATATCTGTCCATCTAGATTGTTCCTATATTTATATAGGATAGACAGATATTTCTCTCTAGATCAGTGGTTCTTAACTGGGTTCGATGAACCCCAGGGGTTCGGTGAGTCGGTCTCGGGTTCGGCGGAGCCTCTGCCGCGGAGGTAAAGACACACCTGTGTAAAGTCGTGATGACGCCCCGCTTTGCCTTCACTTGCTGCAGAGGATCACGTTACATTGCTGAGCCAATCAGAGCTGCTGCAGAGGATCACGTTACATTGCTGAGCCAATCAGAGCTGCGGAGGAGCACTGATTGAAGGAGCTTCACTCTCAGCAGGGATTTGTACTTTTGTGTCTTCGATGTACTTCTAAATCTGCTCTTTCGTTGCATCTTTTCGGGCCTGCTACTGCCTCTAGTGGCGTGGGGTGGTAACACAATATAATTACTAAATGAGAATAGCACAAAGTCTTTATTATTGAATTCCGGCATTATTGGTACCATAAAAGATAAATTATCTAATAAAATACCATATTTGTTCACTTTTGTAAGGATGTAGAGCTAATTAAATTACATTAACAAGACCTTTATATATTATAAATAATATCTATATATCTCCATCAATTATAGGAGGAATAAATTAAATAAGGAGGCATGAAAAGCAACACGATCAACTATGATAAAGATACAATTTACCATGTATACATAAGAAACTTAGTAGAGCAAAAGTCAATAATGAACAAATTAATTAGATTCACAAAAGAATAATAAATCTGGTTGTTACAACTAGGATTGTTAAACAGATACTTATATATTTTTGGCTTATGTGGTGCCATGTATAATATACTGAGAGACTTTTTTGTTGGTAGAGTCTCATATAGAAGAAAAATAAGATGAAACTATTTAGTCTATCAAGGTGGAAATTTTCCTTTGACTCTAACACTATAAACTAAAACATATTCATAGAATCACATTATCAACAATTTGTGCATAGGGTAAAACACTTAGCATGCTGTAGGTAAATATTATAATTTAGTTTGGTTAAAAGTTATTATTGCACCATCAATAAATGACGTCTAATCGATGTTCTCTGGTGCCAGAGGAACACAGCAACACTTTCATGAGCTCGAAGGTTAAAACTGATGAATAAAGAGGATGGACGATCTCTGCTAAAATATTCCTGGCATCTTTCATGTTCTTTCAGCAAACAGCTGAGACAGAGATGTTTTTGGTTTCACCACTATTTACCTGTTATTTTGCCTGTCATTGAAACTACTCTTAAAAGATTGTGTTAGGTTCCGTGTTTCTGTGTGCTTATTTTTGAGTTTCTCTGTGTTCAGTCCTGTGTTCCTGTTAGTCTCTGTCCTGTCCTCCCCGTTGATTGCTCCCCAGGTGTGTCCCATTCCCCTGATTACCCCGTGTGTATTTAAACCCTCCTGTTGTCTGTGTTCCTCGTCGGGTCCTTGTCTAAGTTTGTCTATTGTCGTAGTCTGTTCGTCGTAGAAGCACTCGCCAGTAGAACTGTTTAAGTCCTGGCTTGTGTATGTTTCCGTGTGATTCGCCAGTAGAACTGTAAAGTCCTGGTTAGTGTTTGTCTCGTCTAGTCCATTAGTCAGTTGCTACCGGTGCTTAGCTGCGTGCTAGTTGTTCCTGCCGTGCTGCCTGCCTTGGACTGTGTGCTATTTTTCACCATTAAATACATCATCATCACCATAACCTGGGTCTCAGCGTTCTCTCCTCACCACTTCAACCCCCACACCCTGACAGATTGTCTGTTATTCTGCAGTTCATGTGACCAAAGCAGCTGAGGAAATGAAAAGTTAAAACACTCAATATTGTCTTGTACACAACCTCTAGTTGGCTAACCCAAAGATCACTGGATCTCAGGCGCGGAGCTATAGGGGGCCTGGGGGGGCTGCTGCCCCCCAAACTGGGCCGGATGGGGGCCCGGGCCTGGAGGTGCCAGGGAGGGAGGAATGTTTTCAAGTCATTGAAATATGTGATTATAGACAGAGAAAGTGCGCCCTCGCCTGTTGAGAAGGGTGTATTTAATGTTAAATACACCCCCCCCCCTCGCTCAACAGTTTCAGTTTCACTCCACGTAAGGGGCCCGGTGATTGGTTAGGGGCCCGGTGATTGGCCCCGCCCCCCGGCCTGACGCTGACTTGTTCCGCTAGTGCTGGATCTCCTTAAGAGTTTCTGAGAACATTTCTGAAAAATATAGAATAGAATAGAATAGAATTCAATTTTATTGTCATTGCACCGTCACAAGTACAAAGCAACGAAATCCCGGAGCTCACAGCGTCTGTAGTCAGTGTTTTCAGCAAAGTTGAGCTGACTGTCCAGGAATGACCCAAAGTATTTAATATGTGCCTCAGTTTCAACAGGTTGGCCATCGAGAGAAACTGGAACCACTCTGAGGTCTTGTTTAGGTCATTTAATTAGGTCCACCTACTTATGGAAATGAAAAATTAATAATAAATAATTCTCATTTAGCAATGTAATTATACTAGTGTTACCACCTCCATGCCACTAGAGGCAGTAGTAGACCGGAAAAGATGCGACTAAGGAGCAGATGTAGACGTACACAGAAAGTTACAGTATGGGCTCTTTGCATATCAGCTTCCACGTTCGGGGAAAAGCGGCTCAGTTGTTTCCGATCTATTGAAAATGGCATTTTACACTCGGCACTTGCAGGGCTTGGTCGATCCGAAGCCCCAACAAGTCAGCTGGAGAACGGTTTTATGATGTACGCCTCGTTATACATTCACTGATACGAAGGTGAGTTTTACTTTCTTAAACTTTGTGGCTAACATTAACCTTAGCTTATGCTAGTAGGCAATATTCTCGGACATTGTTCTTGTAAAAATGTGCTATTTAACCCTTGTCCGTGCGAGGACTGAGGTAAACGTAGCCTGCGTTCACACCTGAAGTGACCCAATTCCGATTTTTTGGCAATTTCGGTTTTTTTTGCCGGGGCCGTTCACTGCCAGTAAATGCGACCTGTATGCGTTCTGCAGTTTGAACGGGCAAACTGGAAGTGTCCCGCATGCGCAGTAGAGGGCGCAATAGCGTCAGCGTTCTCAGTGTTCTGCCAACCACCATAAAAAGAAGAAGTGCTCAGTGTTTGCGGAAGTAAACATGGAGGCTAACGGTGGAGCTTAGCTTACACATTTGAAGTTGTTGTCCAACCGGAGCAACATATTAACAACTTAATCCTCATATAGTTGTTTTTTTTCCCGCTTGCGCTTGTCAGGACGCAGAATAGTGAGATTTGTTGAGAATCAGTGACGTTCAGTTTGGATGAATGCAGCCTGGACGTTAGGTCGTATTTGAATCGGATACGTATCGGATATATGGGTTGCATTCGAAAAAGAATCCGACCTGTGCTGTTCACACTGCCATGAAAAGATCGGATACAGGTCGCATTATGTCAAAAAGATCGGAATTGGGTCACTTCAGGCTGCAGTGTGAACGCACCCATAGAGGACTGTGGCAAATAATACAAGTTTTACGTGTGTGGGGTCGGTTGGACCCCATTTCTGGACACAAGGGTTAAGTGTCTAAACATTGTAATGGACAATGTTTTTACCTTATTTTCAAGTATACTGTGTTTATTGTCGTTAGTGTCACAGACTAACGGGGAGGTCACGGTTCGGACTTTTTACTTCCGAAGCCTGATGTCAGAGATCTGGTTCCGCTGACTGTTCAGGCTCAAAGTTGCTGCTTTTAGAAAAATATGACTGTGTTGCTTCATGTCTCCGTGTTATTTCGTTTTATTACCTTGTTTCTTGTGAAGAGCTCAGATAGGACGGTGTTTACAGCAGGATGTACAGGCGGATCAGTTGCTGTCTGGCTCTGGTCTGCTCTCTCGTTCCCATAAACTCTTTCAGGCTGAATACAGAAGTGAAGTCCAGAGTGAAGTGAAGGCTGCAAACTTTGCTGTGTGGCGTTTAGCTTTAACTGGTAGCGACGAATATTTACAAGCCACCATCTTCTTAATTCAGGATTGTTTGGAAATGAATGAAAGCTTAAAAGCCCATTATATTAGGAAGACAACAACGTTCATAGTATTGCTTTTTTTGCGTCTGAAATACGACTTAGTCTTTTCTAGCTGTCATGGTAACTCAAAGCGGAAACAAGTGAGCTGCATTGGCTCCTGGAGATGTGACGTCAACGCCGTACGTCCAAAGAGCCCATTGGCTAAAATCTGTGAGCTGCGCTGAAGTAAATAAGAGAGACAAGTTCAAATACATGCTGAGAGTACAATTCCTTCCTAAAGGTGAAGATATATCACAGATTTCAACAGAAAATAAAAACAGGAGACCACAGATAGTATAGGAAATAGCGCCCCCTTCACTTCCGGAGTGCAATGGTCCCATTTCCAAATAAGGTATGAGACTGACAGCGGTCAGTCCCGCCCCTTCCTGTTTGCTGCAGGGACGTCCTTCTCCTACTAGAACAGTGTTTCTCAACCTGGTCCTCAGCCTCCTGCCCTGCATGTTTTAAGTGTTTCCCTTCTGCCACCTGACTTGTATCTCTGGGTGATTAACAGGCTTCTGCAGTACTTGGTGGTCATGCAATCATTTGAATCAGCTGTTCTGGAATAGAGACACATCTAAAACATGCAGAGCAGGGGGGCTGAGGACCAGGGTGGAGAAACACTGATCTAGAAGGAAACAAACTCACCCAGTGTAACACTTGCATTGTATTGGCTGAGAGGTTGCCAAGTGACGGTACTTTTCTGTTTCAAGCAGAGAGACGAGCGCAAGGAGAAAGGTTTGAGAAAGATTGAATATTTGAGAGAGCATAAGTTTGGAGTTCAAGCATTAGCATTACAAGTTTTGAGAAGAAGTGTGCTCTTGAAATATGGCAGAAATATTCCCCCGTACAGCAGCAGCAGCAACAGTTAGCTGCTGATCTCCAGAGAGAAACTTTGTTTTCACCTGAAGAACCTGTCAGTTTGTCTCTGCTCGTTAAGACAGGTCAGGTGACTCTCAACGATCCAATTAAAATCCCTAAGGGGGGAACAGGTGTGCTAACGAGCTGGACGGGACAGTGTGACACGCTGACTGTCTCTATCTCACACACACATGCACAGAGTGATCAATACAGGCTCGATCAATAGCTGATCTATTGATCAGCGGTAATGGAGAGCATCAGTCTGGCAGCGCAGCGCCCCCTGTGGGCTCATTGAACTCCACCTGATGAGAGCAGAACCGGGTCAGAACCAATCAGAAACTTTTAGTGAAACTAACTGAAAACAATCTGAGAGACTTTCTGCTTTACCTGATTTAAAACCTACTGCCATGGCAACCACCACTTCCTGTCCTCAAACGGTGCGGCTCATCAGGGCACATCTAGAAACACAGCTCTAGATCAGGGGTCAGTGGTGTATTATATCTCGATGCTGTAGTTCCAACAGAGAACCCGATCTGTTCCCTTCCAGCTCTGCGGTCTGCAGAAGAAGGCACATGGAAATTCTGTGGACCAGTTCTGGCTCTGGTTCTGGTTCCTGTAGCTTCCACTCTCGGCTGTTTTTGGGTCAGAGCAGCTCTTCATCACTTGTCTTCCTCAGGTTCAGGTGAATCCGACAGGAAGCTGTAATGAGCTGTTCTTGTTATCGTGACTCATCTTAATAACTTCCTGTTTGTGCCTTTGTGTGAACTGACATTCATTTCAGGTCTGTGTTTTAATAATGAGCTGAGCTGGAAGCTGATCGATCACATGACATCCATCAGCTGCAGCAGGCCCAGCAGGGGGCGCTGTGGTGGCTAAATGCAGAAATAAACCTGTGGAGCTGATGAGTCCTCATGGCCGGTTCTGACCCGGACTAAACAGGCTTTTAATTTAATATCTTTATAAATTGTAAAATGAAATTACCATGTTGTTTATTGATAGAAAATAAAGAAAATGACATGTAAGGTTGCATGAGTCACCAGAAAACGCTTTTCTGCTCAGATTAGCAAAATGCCTCCGATCCCTGGAGTTTCTAAAAATGAAAAATCAAAATGTGACGGAAATAAAGAATCTGGAAGGAAAGAGATGAAACATCCATGATCCAGTAAACTCTGGAACCGACTGCAGAACCACACAGAAACTCAACTCTGACCTGGGGACCTCCGGCAGCATCTTCGTCATCATCATCTTCATCAGCAGCAGCATCTTCATCATCTTCGTCCTCCTGCCTGCCATCTCTCCTCTTTCTGTTGTGACCAATCATTTCTGTTCCTCGCTGTGAGCTCAGCAGAAATAAGAGGATTTTATTCATTTCAAAGGAGAAGGATGTCAGTAGGAACCTTAACTCCACCTGCACAAAAGCTGAAAGTGTAAAAGTATTTGATAAAAATGCTACTTATTTAGTATTTTATTATGATGTCACCAAACAGATAAAATATAAGGCTATGTGCAAATTCTGCATCTTAACTTTGTAAAAACTTCTGTAGAGCCCTCAGGGATTCACGCACGATGTAAAACATAAAACAAGATTTATTCTGGTGTTGACAACCTGTGAGAACCGCTCACGAAAGAAAACCACAACTAAATAACATATCAGAACTAATTCCTGCACCTTATGTCTCATGGTTAACGATTGATCACTGAAAGCTGACGTCCAGGAGGGGCTAAACACCCCTAACTGGTCTCATTTTCTTCTCCGGGGGCGGGGCTAAAGTGATGCCACCAATTGACCATGGGAATGTGATGAGCTCTGGTCTGTGATGAAACAAATGAAGTTTGATGCAGCTGGGACCATATGGGGAAGTTTTTCCACATTGATGAATCATGGCCAATGGTCAGGTTTGAGGCTTGGCCACGCCCACATGCTTTGACATAGGAAAATTCCTTTGATAACTTTTGAACTTCAATGATTCAAGATTGTGCTGACCGAGTTTGAAGCCTGGATCTCAAAAGCTGTAGGACGAATTCGCTCAGATATGACATCAATAAAATAGACAAAATGGCAGCTTTAATCCAAAATGGCCGACTTCCTGTTGGGTTGAAACCATGGCTCCAAGAGACTTTTTTTTACATCAAGATGGACAAGTGTACTGAGTTTCATGATTGTTGGTGAAAGCATGGCTGATTTTTAAAAATATTCTAGGGGGTGCTGTGGAGG
The DNA here is from genome assembly GCF_051168715.1 of Poecilia mexicana. Lineage (NCBI taxonomy): Eukaryota > Metazoa > Chordata > Actinopteri > Cyprinodontiformes > Poeciliidae > Poecilia > Poecilia mexicana. Next base: position 252,662 of record NW_028263388.1, read on the forward strand.
AAATAGGCCACGCCCACCAAATATTGCACTGGATTCCTGTCGGGGGCTGGACAAGGATCGATCTCAGTGAGTTTGGTGGATTTCAGTCGAAACATGTGGAACATATGGCGGCAGCGTGACCTGTGACTTCGCCACGCCGCTGCGGCCACGCCCTCCACTGAAAACTCTTGGCGCTTTAAAGCAAGTGAGACCAACTTGTTATCAGTCATCCCACACAAGATCACCTTGATTAGGTCAACAGAGCCAGAGATTGTGCTTTCCAAGTAACTTTTAAAGAAAGTCACGTCCTGTTCTGAGGGGGCGGGACTTAAGTGAGGTCAGACGATGACGACATAGGATCGTCAGCCATCCAACCAGGATCCCTCATGCCAAGTTTGGTGCCAATTGACCTTTTTATGTGAAAGTGTTTCGTTTGTTTTGGCGAGTACGCCAAGTTCACCGCTCCAAGATACTTATTTTCTTGATTCGGGGGGATCTACCTATGTACCGACTTTCAGATCTCTACGACCTACGGTTTCCCCATCTCATGGTAGGGGGCGCTGTAGAGCAGTTTGGCCACGCCCACTTGTGATTCCACTGGAATACGAAAATTTTCCTGGGGACAATTTTGGGTCAAGTTTGGTGAGTTTTTGAATATGTTAAAGGCCCGAAGCAGCTGCGTAAAGTGGCGGAAAAATAAGAATAAGAAATCCTGATTCCAATAGGCTTTCGCAGCGAATAAATAAAAAATAAACTCAGACAGAAGAAACACTTTTTCTAATAATTTTGTTTTTCCAATATTAAACATTACATAAATAAATTAATAGTCACAGTACGTAATGCGTATGCTAGAATAAGCTAAGGGGACAAGAAGAGAAAAAAACAACAATCCTGACTTACTTTATTGAGATCCTGCGAAATGTTTGAAAAATTGGGCATTTTTCTTTGTTTTGGGTGAAAAGGCCAGTAGTGATGGTGGAGTCCAAACGAGAGACACAGAGTGTTTCCTACAGAGACGTCCCATGAGGACATTGTCCTCAGAGACACGAAGCTGACGTTGGTCTTCAATTGCGGCTTCCGATTCGGGAAATGGCTAAAGAGCGATTCCACCTAATCTTTGACCAGCTCCAGTGTCTTTAAGCTACTCTAGTTAAAAAACTCCAACACCTGGACTGGATTGTTCTGCTCTAATAGCAGAATATTTAAAACCAAGTTTGTGATGTGTGAAATTCAATAAAGGGCGATTGCAGCACTTTATTTGCATCTGGACCACATGAGAACTGACCTCCTTTGATGTATTCACACATGTTCAGTGAAAAACATTATTTCAATACTTTACTTTTGAAAACGGATGTTTTTGGGTCATTTTTTGTTCTGTGAACATTGCCACATTTCCAAAATGGCACCAAAATACACATTAAAATATTCAATAACATTTGACTAATTAGAGATGTGACTACATATTCAGCTGTTACTAAAAAAACATCTCTTTTATGCAGCTAAAGGTTAGTTTGGTATGAAGTGGAGCTAATAACAAAGATCAAGTTAAGGACAAACATACGGTATAAAGAAATAGAAAAAATGCCTGATGCAACATTTGAAAAATAATAAGACTAATGAAACTAAAATGTCCTTTTTAAAAAAAAGCTATGAATGTTGTGACTTTATGAACCAAAAATGTTACAATAAATTCATCAGAGCTCCGACATCAGTTTTCTTCTCCTCTAGTCTGAGAAGAAAAGTTTTGTTTATAAATTATGATGATACAATTATCATTATATTATCAATTCCACTGCCACAAAAAATATAAGATGGCAATTTTATAATTATGTATGAAGTTTCTTCTATAATGACTTTCTGCAGAAGAAATTCCAATTATTGAAAATTTATTGTGACTGAGATTTCTCAGTTTTATGACTGAGATTTTGAGGCAATAAACCTTTTTTCTGTTGCAACTTCTTGAATGTTTTCAGAAAGCTTTTCAGAAGTGGATGTTGCACAAGAAATCTACTTTATATTTAAGTTTTAACCTAATAAAATCTGATCTAACAGTTTAATCCTCTGGTTAAGTTTTATTCACAAATACTGCTTTCTAAAAATCACCTCCATTTTTAAAGTGAAATAGTTTTATTTAAGAGAGTGATTAAATGTTAACTTCTATTTTTTATTTCTTATTTTTTTATGCTCAGCTTATATCAAACTTTTTATTACTAATGTGTGCCTTGTTATATAATAATTTGAATTTAAAAACAGGAAACATGAAAGTAAAACGTTGCCATAAGTTTGTCTTTCAACTCAAAACGTCACATGCAGCAATGAATCATGGGTAATGCACTTCACCACAGTCCGTCCGGACACGGACTTTCCGTAAGGGCAGAAACGAGACCCAAAATGGGCTGAGCGAAGGGTGGATGTGGAGAATGTGAGACCCACGATGACCTTTGACCTTCAACATGAACTCGCATTTGAAGGACAGGAAGGAGAAACGAGGAGAGACCAGGACTTCCTGTCTGTAACGTGGGTGGAGTGTGGCGCCGGGCCTGCGCTGGTTCTTGTCAGGATGGTAAAGATGGCCGACGGCGGTCATGTGGTCAGAGTTGTGTGCATCCAGTTTTTCCTGTAACATTTTCACTCCTTCCCAAATAACAATATGCACAGACTGTAAGCTGACCTGGACAGAACATCCGTCTGCCTTGTTCTCCAGGGATTAGACTGATCCCTTCAGGGAAGGAAAGAAACAGTCTGTCAGAGCGACCTGCTGACTTTATTCACTGTGGAGAAATTACAACATGGTTCACATTAAAAACAAACAGGTGCAGCTCTATAAACACGTGATATAAAACCAGGGCTGTTGGTGTGGCAACAACACGACGACATGACAAACATCCATCGATACTAAAAACAATTTGATATAAATATCTAGATCTTGATATGATACAAAAACAGGTTGCCATGGTGTCGGAGGGGCGTGTCATCAACCACAGCAGTCACAAAGGAGTACTCAGCAAAAATCACAGAACCCAGTGTGAAAGGGGCGGGACTGCAGTGGCTATTCAGGATAATATGCAGGGTTAGTTTTTACAGTGTAGCCATCAGAAAGCAGGCATTGGGCAGAGTTAACTCTATCAGAGGGCTTTTTTAGAACTGTGCTTTAACAACTCTGTTTAAATAGAAATGAAAGGTTTTAAATAAGATGATCAGAACCAGGATGGACCCGCTGAGTCCAGATGAGGTCTCTGAATATTAGCTCCGCCCACTTTCAGCATCGCACAGCTAACACCTGCTAATATCAGATAAACCCAGCGGGCTTTACCTTTAATCTGTCATTTAAAAAAATAATTACCAAGCCCACCCAGGTACAGGAAGTGATGTCACATCCCAGTTGTGACATCACAGGTGTACATTAACAGACTAGACATCAGAGCAGAACAGAAGGTTGAAGCCCCTGCAGAAAAATGCTGCACTAAAAGTCTTTTTCATGGTCTTTGTCCAATCAGAACAGGATCAGCTCTTTGATTGGTCAGCAGCTGCCTGATGCTCCGCCTCCAGGGACCACTGGCCCCCCCCCTCTGAGGTGATTGCTGCTTGAGGCTGAGGGTGAGGAGGGCGGTGAGGAAAGATCTACATCGGAGGAACGACGAGTCCAGACATGGCTGCAGAAACACAAGAAGAAACGTCTCATGAGAAGAAACGTTATAAAATAAAAACATTTATTGTTCATTATCTGTTCAGATTCTGGGATGTTTTGGTAGTTTGATTTGCTTCTAGTTTCATTATTATTTTGTGCTCTTCTTTTGGTTAGCTCTGTCTTGTTCCAGTTTTCCTTTAAAGTCAGTCTAAGCATTTCTAGTTATGTTTATAATTATTCTTTGTTACTCTAGTTTCATTATGTTTCTTTAGTGTTAGATTTATTTCTTGTTCCCCTGTACCACGCTCCCCTCCTCCACCTGTAGTCAGGTAGCTCATAGCCCAGGTCTGTTGTTCAGCATTCACCCTCTCCAGTATTTAAGCTTCTCATTCTCAGTCACTCCTTGCCGGATCCTCTCGTCTACTCCTGTGATCGTTTCCCAGGATTTCTGGTTTGTGTTTCGCTTTGGCTTCTTGTGTTGTTTTTTCCGTAAGTTTGTTTATTTTTAAATTTTTCATAATGTCATTGTGTTAGCCCCGCCTCCCAGCACCATGTTCGTCCTGCAGCTCCACTGCATCCCCTGCTGCTTTACGCAACTAATTATAGTGAGAATAATAATAACAGCAGAATAGAATAGAAATCTGCTTTAATGTTCCACAGTGGAGAAATTCAGGTGTAACCGTGTGTTGGTTCACACAAACATAAAGTACGAGAAATATATAAAAAAACTAAATTAAGGTAATATCTCATAGAAAATAATAATAATAATTATAATAATGATTATTATTTTTAATAATTACGGTGACAATAAATATTAGTAACAAATGTCTGCTTCTACTGCAGCTTTTATCACTGTTCAAACCGGCTTCATTCAGAAGTAACACTGCAAGTGGACACACACACACTAACACACACACAGGTTTGTGTGGCTATCTTTGTGGGGACTTTCCATTGACTTCCATTCATTTCTACATCCTAACCCTAACCAACCAAAACTCAATTCACACCTTAGTCCTCACCCTGACCCAAAAACAGCGTTTCCCCTTGTGGGACCAGGCCTCAGTCCCACAAGGAGCAGTGGTCCCCACAACACAGTATGTGTCAGGAAAATGGTCCTCACCACAAGGTATTACAAAAAAATACACACACACACACACACACACACACACACACACACACACACACACACACACACACGCGCGCTGCATGAATATTTGAGGATGGACAAACCTCTCTGTCAAAAATACTGCCATCACACACTGAACACTGAGCCGGTTCGGTGTGTGAGTGTGTGTGTGTGTGTGTTCAGACGGTGTATCTGTGACTCTGACTGAATAAAACATGGCAGCCCGTCTCTCTCATGCAGCTCTAACAGGACTCTGTTTACAGAGGAAACCGCAGACGTTTGATTGGACAGGACCAGAAAACTACAAACATGGCGGCAAAGCCGTCCTGATGGAGCCGAACCCTGGGCTAAAAACGAAGCGCTGCGATTGGTTGACAAATGACCTGATTGGTTCGGAGGAATTAACTGGTTCAGATGGGTTTACTGGTTTCAAATAAACCAGTTCAGGACCGAACTGGTGAAAATGGTCTGGCACGGTGTTTGACTCAATGCAAAGACATCAGATACAGTTTTACAGAGGTTGGAGACGTGGGTCGGCGTGGGAGCAAAGGGGCGGGGCTTCACCTTGCAGTCCGCTGGCGTTCCCGCCTGAGCAGTTGGGTGGAGGCGGAGGCGAAGCTGAAGGCCGCACCACCGGAGCGAAGGCGCTCTTCTGTTTGACGGCGGCCGAGAAGGAAAAGACTCCGTGAGACGAGTTGCAGTTGGACACGGCCATACTGGGACTGGACGGGACAACTGGAAGACAACAAACACCAGTTTAACCAGTTCACACAGAGACTCCTGAGCTGAGGCTTACTGGAGGCAGACATGTTCAGCTGGGAGACGAGCAACTGAAGAGGAGAAACCCCGAGCCGGCTGACCTCCGACCCCTTCTGTCATCAGAACCTCTGGAAAAACGTTTTACCGGAAGCTGCAGTAGTATCACTACTACAGTACTACGGTACTACGGTACTAAGGTACTAAGGTACTACGGTACTAAGGTACTACGGTACTACACTACTACGGTACTACGGTACTAAGGTACTACGGTACTAAGGTACTACGGTACTACACTACTACGGTACTACACTACTACGGTACTACGGTACTACACTACTACGGTACTACGGTACTAAGGTACTACGGTACTACACTACTACGGTACTACGGTACTAAGGTACTAAGGTACTACGGTACTAAGGTACTACGGTACTACACTACTACGGTACTACGGTACTAAGGTACTACGGTACTAAGGTACTACGGTACTACACTACTACGGTACTACACTACTACGGTACTACGGTACTAAGGTACTACGGTACTACGGTACTACACTACTACGGTACTACGGTACTAAGGTACTACGGTACTAAGGTACTACGGTACTAAGGTACTATGGTACTAAGGTACTACGGTACTAAGGTACTACGGTACTACGGTACTAAGATACTACGGTACTACGGTACTAAGGTACTACGGTACTACACTACTACGGTACTACACTACTACGGTACTACGGTACTATGGTACTAAGGTACTACACTACTACGGTACTACGGTACTAAGGTACTACGGTACTACGGTACTAAGGTACTACGGTACTAAGGTACTACGGTACTACGGTACTAAGGTACTACGGTACTAAGGTACTAAGGTACTACGTTACTACGGTACTAAGGTACTACGGTACTACGGTACTAAGGTACTACGGTACTACGGTACTACACTACTACGTTACTAAGGTACTACGGTACTAAGGTACTACGGTACTACACTACTACGGTACTATGGTACTAAGGTACTACGGTACTAAGATACTACACTACTACGGTACTAAGGTACTACGGTACTAAGGTACTACGGTACTACACTACTACGGTACTATGGTACTAAGGTACTACGGTACTAAGATACTACACTACTAAGGTACTACAGTACTAAGGTACTACGGTACTACGGTACTACACTACTACGGTACTACGGTACTAAGGTACTACGGTACTAAGGTACTACAGTACTAAGGTACTACGGTACTACGGTACTACACTACTACGGTACTACGGTACTAAGGTACTACGGTACTAAGGTACTACAGTACTAAGGTACTAAGGTACTACGGTACTACACTACTACGGTACTAAGGTACTACGGTACTACGGTACTAAGGTACTATGTACTAAGGTACTACGGTACTAAGGTACTACGGTACTAAGGTACTACGGTACTAAGGTACTACGGTACTACACTACTACGGTACTACGGTACTAAGGTACTACGGTACTAAGGTACTACGGTACTAAGGTACTACGGTACTACACTACTAAGGTACTATGGTACTAAGGTACTACGGTACTAAGGTGCTACGGTACTACACTACTACGGTACTAAGGTACTACGGTACTAAGGTACTACGGTACTACACTACTACGTACTAAGGTACTACGGTACTACGGTACTACACTACTACGGTACTACGGTACTAAGGTACTACGGTACTAAGGTACTACGGTACTACACTACTAAGGTACTATGGTACTAAGGTACTACGGTACTAAGGTGCTACGGTACTACAGTACTACGGTACTAAGGTACTACGGTACTAAGGTACTACGGTACTACACTACTACGTACTAAGGTACTACGGTACTACGGTACTACACTACTACGGTACTACGGTACTAAGGTACTACGGTACTAAGGTACTACGGTACTAAGGTACTACGGTAGTAAGGTACTACGGTACTACGGTACTAAGGTACTACGGTACTAAGGTACTACGGTACTACACTACTACGTTACTAAGGTACTACGGTACTAAGGTACTACGGTACTACACTACTACGGTACTATGGTACTAAGGTACTACGGTACTAAGATACTACACTACTACGTACTAAGGTACTACACTACTACGGTACTACGGTACTACGGTACTAAGGTACTACGGTACTAAGGTACCTCGGTACTACGGTACTACAGTACTACGGTACTACACTACTACGGTACTACACTACTACGGTACTACGGTACTAAGGTACTACACTACTACGGTACTACACTACTACAGTACTACAGTACTAAGGTACTACAGTACTACGGTACTACAGTACTACGGTACTACGGTACTTCGGTACTACGGTACTACGGTACTACAGTACTACGGTACTACGGTACTAAGGTACTTCGGTACTACGGTACTACAGTACTACGGTACTAAGGTACTTCGGTACTACGGTACTACACTACTACGGTACTAAGGTACTACGGTACTACAGTACTACGGTACTACACTACTACGGTACTAAGGTACTACGGTACTACACTACTACGGTACTAAGGTACTACGGTACTACAGTACTACGGTACTACACTACTACGTACTAAGGTACTACGGTACTACGGTACTACACTACTACGGTACTACGGTACTAAGGTACTACGGTACTAAGGTACTACGGTACTACGGTACTACAGTACTAGGGTACTAAGGTACTACGGTACTAAGGTACTACGGTACTACACTACTACGGTACTAAGGTACTACGGTACTACAGTACTACGGTACTACACTACTACGGTACTAAGGTACTACGGTACTACAGTACTACGGTACTACACTACTACGTACTAAGGTACTACGGTACTACGGTACTACACTACTACGGTACTACGGTACTAAGGTACTACGGTACTAAGGTACCTCGGTACTACGGTACTACAGTACTACGGTACTACACTACTACGGTACTACACTACTACGGTACTACACTACTACGGTACTACGGTACTAAGGTACTACACTACTACGGTACTACACTACTACAGTACTACAGTACTAAGGTACTACAGTACTACGGTACTACAGTACTACGGTACTACGGTACTACGGTACTAAGGTACTTCGGTACTACGGTACTACAGTACTACGGTACTACGGTACTAAGGTACTTCGGTACTACGGTACTACACTACTACGGTACTACGGTACTAAGGTACTACGGTAGTACACTACTACGGTACTAAGGTACTACGGTACTACAGTACTACGGTACTACACTACTACGGTACTAAGGTACTACGGTACTACAGTACTACAGTACTACGGTACTACACTACTACGTACTAAGGTACTACGGTACTACGGTACTACACTACTACGGTACTACGGTACTACACTACTACGTACTAAGGTACTACGGTACTACGGTACTACGGTACTACACTACTACGGTACTACGGTACTAAGGTACTACGGTACTAAGGTACTACACTACTACGGTACTAAGGTACTACACTACTACGGTACTAAGGTACTACGGTACTACACTACTACGTACTAAGGTACTACGGTACTACACTACTACGTACTAAGGTACTACGGTACTACGGTACTACACTACTACGGTACTACGGTACTACACTACTACGGTACTAAGGTACTACGGTACTACAGTACTACGGTACTACGGTACTAAGGTACCTCAGTACTACGGTACTACGGTACTACACTACTACGGTACTAAGGTACTACACTACTACGGTACTACGGTACTACACTACTACAGTACTACGGTACTAAGGTACTACACTACTACGGTACTACGGTACTACACTACTACAGTACTACGGTAGTATTAGTCCCTGGCAGTGACGTGCGGTCATGGAAAAATAATATATAATAATAAAACCATTTATATTGCTATTTCCACCCTGTGGTTTGAACTATAAAGTATCTATTTTTTACTTAGCTTAACTAATTCTGATTAGTTTTTCTTCAAAATCGCTGAATTTTCGCATTTTCCCATTCAAATGCTCAGAAGCGAAGCCAGTGAGGCAGCAGGAAGCTGAGCCTCAACATTTAACATATGGACTGATTTTCCGTAAATTAGCTTATGTATATAATGTACAGTGTTTTTTGTCACCAACTGTGTGTGTATCGTGTTTTGTGTGTGGAGGAGCGATTAGAAACGGCAGAAAACAGACTCCAGGGGAGGCAGGCAGTTCTCCTGCCTCTTGGCAGGGGGCGCTCATGATCCCAGATATTGTGACTCCACAACTGCAGAGTAAGACACAGTCAGCTAGCCATGGAGCTAGCCATGGAGCCATGGAGCTAGCCATGGAGCTAGCCATGGAGCTAGCCACACAGTAAATAAGTACAGCGAATTATTTTCTCCTCTCTTCAGACGTCAACATGAAAGTCTACATTTTTTCTGTGCGCAAATTTCTTGAATGATTTTTGGTGTTAAATCCTAAACCATGAAGTGGTATTGTTGTCAGTTGCTATGGCAACGAGTCTGCATGCAGCGTGGAAAATACCTCTTTCCCTTTGCTGTGGATCATAGCACGAAATCAATACCTACATTTCTAAGTTTCACTGAGTTAACGCGGCTATAGATGACATGTAAATGATTAGTCTTTTTGCCCTCCAGCGTTGTTTGTTCTGTACGTCCAATAACATGTGTGGTGTCTAAGTTATAAGTCAGAACCTCACCAGCAGTGAACCTCACCGCACGTCGCTGGTCCCTGGGTACTTACTTCCATAGGGCGAGTTGGCTGACGATCCGTTCAGGAAACCCGGAGACGTCGCCACTCCGAGGTTCGGCATGCTGGTGTTTCCGTAGCCGTTCATGCTGCTGCTGACGGTGTTGCCATAGTTACTCTGCTGGGGGGTGGAGCTTGGGACGTATCCCCGCGGCGACACGCTGCTGGTGTTCCGGTTGTAGCCCACTGGAAGAAGAAAATGTTATAGATTAAACAAGAGAATTTGATGAGGAAACGGTAATCCGGCATAGCAAGCTGAAGAACCACCAGGAACCAAACAACCACCAGGACTCCAGGGTTCTAGGTTCCTGTCCTCGGGATCAGAACCGGTTCTCACATGGACGGCGCCCCTTGTGTTGAGCGGCAGACAGTCGGCTCGTACCTTGACCCGTCTCGGAGACGTTGACAGCCAGCTGGCCGCCAAAGGAGTTGACTCCCATCATGCCGTGGGAGGTGGAGTTCGCTAGAGACGGGATCTGGTTGTGGTTCCTGGGAACGCTGTAGAGAGCCTCGGCGATGTCCGCCGCTCGCTTCAGGATGATCTCCTGTACAGACAGCGCACACTGAACATCAGCCGAAACGGGAACCCGACTGGAGCCGGCCCGTCTGCTCTCAGTTCCTCTGAATGGAAACCTCTGCCGGCCGTCAGAGGGCGGGACTTCCTCTGCTGTCCGGAGAAGGCTGTGCCTCCGGTTCTGATCTGCCTGGGTTCCTCCTGGTTTCGGTCAGGTGCGGCTCACCTGATTGTTGTGCGGCATGCCGTAGAGCGCCTCCACCAGGTCAGCGGCTCGCTTCAGCAGCACTTCCTGTAGTGGATGATATTAGGGTCAAAGGTCAGCTTCAGCTGCTCAGAGGGAAGCAGAGCCTGATGAAGATCAGAGTCTTCATTGCTTCACCAGCAGCTTCCAGGTCACATGACTCCTGCAGATGCTTAACGAGCTTAACGAGCGACTCGACCTGAAGGTTTATTATCATGTTTACACTGATCACTGAACCCCAGGGGTTATAACACACACACTGCTACACACGCACTGCAACACACACACTGCTACACACGCACTGCAACACACACACTGCTACACACACACTGCTACACACACACTGCTACACACGCACTGCAACACACACACTGCTACACACGCACTGCAACACACACACTGCTACACACACACTGCTACACACACACTGCTACACACACACTGCAACACACACACACACAGCAACATACACACACTGCTACACACACTGATCCACACACACTGCTACACACACACTGCTACACACACACACACAGCAACATACACACACTGCTACACACACACTGCTACACACGCACTGCAACACACACACACTGCTACACACACACTGCTACACACACACTGCAACACACACACACACAGCAACATACACACACTGCTACACACACACTGCTACACACGCACTGCAACACACACACTGCAACACACACACTGCTACACACACACACAGCAACATACACACTGCAACACACACACACAGCAACATACACACACTGCTACACACACACTGCAACACACACACACACAGCAACATACACACACTGCAACACACACACTGCTACACACACACTGCAACACACACACACAGCAACATACACACTGCAACACACACACACAGCAACATACACACACTGCAACACACACTGCTACACAAACACTGCTACACACACACACTGCTACACACACACTGCTACACATACACACACTGCAACACACACACTGTAACACACACACACTGCTACACACACTACAACATACACACTGCTACACACTGCAACACACACTGCTACACAAACACTGCTACACACACACACACTGCTACACACACACTGCTACACACACACACACTGCTACACACACACACTGCTACACACACACAATGCTATACACACACACACACACACTGCAACACACACCTCAACACACACACACTGCAACACACACAATGCTACACACATACACACTGCAACACACACTGCAACACACACACTGCAACACACACACACTGTAACACACACACACACTGCTACACATACACACACTGCTACACACACACACTGCTACACACACTGCTACACACACACACACACTGCAACACACACACACTGCAACACACACAATGCTACACACATACACACTGCAACACACACACACTGCAACATACACACTGCTACAGACACTGCAGCACACACACTGTAACACACACTGCAACATACACACTGCTACACACACACTGCAACACACACTGCTACACACACACTGCAACACACACACTGCTACACACACTACAACATACACACTGCTCAGACACTGCAACATACACACTGCTACACACAATGCAACACACACTGCTACACACACACTGCAACACACACACTGCTACACACACTACAACATACACACTGCTCAGACACTGCAACATACACACTGCTACACACAATGCAACACACACTGCTACACACACACTGCAACACACACACACTGCTACACACACTGCAACATACACACTGCTACACACAATGCAACACACACTGCTACACACACACTGCAACACACACACACTGCTACACACAATGCAACACACACTGCTACACACACACACACTGTAACACACACTGCAACATACACACTGCAACATACACACACTGCAACACACACACTGCTACACACACAATGCAACACACACACACTGCAACACACACACTGCTACACACACACACACTGTAACACACACACTGCAACACACACTGCAACATACACACTGCAACATACACACACACTGCAACACACACACTGCTACACACACAATGCAACACACACACACAGCAACATACACACACTGCTACAGACACTGCAACACACACTGCAATACACACACTGCTACACACACAATGCAACACACACTGCTACACACACACTGCGACACACACACAATGCAACACACACACACTGCAACATACACACACTGCAACACACTGTGGCTACACATGTCCATCAGACTGAGTTAAACTAGCTTTAAATCAGCTCTGCAACATTTCTTTGTTGTCCCAACAATCAGTGGAACAAGAGATAGATGAGGATGGAAGAAAACTAGAAGAAACATGTGGGGACAGAGAGAGAGAGAGAACAAGAGAGGGAGAGAGAGAGAGAGAGAGAACAAGAGAGGGAGAGAGAGAGAGAGAGAGAGAAGGAGAAGGAGAGAGAGATCAAGGATGGACAAATACGAAGAGCACAGTGTGAGAGGAAAGAAAAATTAATTCAGAAGAGAGAAAGATGGATGGAGGGATGGATGGATGAATGGATGATGGATGGATGCAGGGATGGATGGATGGAGGGATGGATGGATGATGGATGGATGGATGGATGGATGATGGATGGATGGATGGGGTTAATTGAAAAGCCTCCTGAAGGAGTTTGTAATGAAAAGCAGCAGATTAACTGGGAGAGTGTTTAATTAAGATAAAGACTAAATGAAGCATTGTTCTCTCGCTGCCTGATTACACACACACAGCTACACACACACACACAGAGCAACAGAGCAGGTCAGATGTGTGTTTGCTCTCAGCAGCTCATTAAACTGAAGTGGATCAGCTTTAGAGCCACTCTGAGTCTGACAGTGTGTGTGTTGCAGTGTGTGTGTGTGTGTGTGTGTGTGTGTGAGTGTGTGTTGCAGTGAGTGTTGTGTTGAAGAAGATTCTAGGTTATAATATTTCTTAAGAAAGAAACTCTTTTGGCTCAATCTCCTTCATCCCAGGTTCTCCCGGCGGGGCGCATGGAGCCACACAGAAACAACAGTGGACCTTACCACAGGGGCCGCGTTTCATTGGCTAATGTCCATTTGACGTCACAGCGCAGCTACCACGTGCGTGACCGTCTCACAAACACAAGCTACAGTAGTAAACACATTGTGGACTAGCACATAGACATAATATAAGAATAGACCCTCATGGACCGCTCTCGCCTATTGTCGCTGACGAGATTTAGGGCGGCCATCTTGGAGCGGTCCACCACTCCACTCAGCGTTATGTGTTTAGCAGCACAATGACGTATCAGCGGATTTAATAGATCATAACACACTTTTTTGTTACTGGAAACCATATTCAAACATCTATCAAAGCTACATTTATAAAGAATTGTATTTTTTAAGTATGTTTTTAATACATAGTTCATCATATTTAAATATGCTTAGTGGCTATAACAATAAAATAGGAATGGAATATTCTGGTATCGATGAATGAAGAGCATATTACAAAGCACACAGCCGTTCATAATTTATTTAATAAATTATTTAGTAATATCAATACATATTTTATATAACTATACAAACACTAATAAATAAAGATCAATAATGGCACAAATAAATAATGATTAATACTGAATTATATAAATATATATATATATATATGTATGTTTTTCAGCCGACGAGTCCAAAATCCGGTGAGATTCATCCTGCAGTGAATCCGTCTCTCTTTATAGCTTTCTCCCTCTTCTTCCTCACATCGTGTCTTTAGGAAACTTTCAAAACAAAAGCAGAAGATTTAGGATGTATCTTACTTTGACAGAGTGAAAGAATATAAATAATAGTCTTTACCACCTGTGTAAACTTTGCCGGTGAATGTTATAACACATAATATAAGTTTTATAATATGTGTTATATTGTTTCATTTCTAATATAGGCCCTTGTGTCAAATAATCTAAGTCAATGTTAGAGAATAATTAATTTTTTTAGATGTACAGAATCTCAGTTAGCCTTCATAGCGGGGCTGAACCCGTATTACACCAAGCACTGTAGCTAATATTAGCTGTAGTATCTCGCCGGTGGACATAAATACAGTAAAGTAATATTCTAATCACAACATATACACAATAATATGTCCATCTTACATGTGAAATGTTGTCTGTGGAGCCCTCACATCAATAATCCATCGATCAGAACAACAATATCCCTCAGTGCTGAGGCATCTTCTGCTGTTTTGATTGAGCACAGTAGGAGGGTATACCGCTCCAAGATGGCCGCCGTATTTCCTGCGCCGGAACGGTCCATGAGGCGTCTATGCTTATATTATGTCTATGGACTAGCAGACCGGCAGAAAGTTTTTGCGACAGAACTCAAATAAGAACGGTTCTCCACTGTCAGTGGGGAATCTGTTCAGGCGATGTCAGGTATCCTGATCGTATTTGTGGAAATAAAATTCACAGATTTCCCAAATCTGAAACGGGATGCCTAGCTTGGATCAAAGCTTGTGCACGACCGCATTTGCAGCTCAACCGTCGTAAGATCAATAAGAACAAAGGAGTTTGTGATGTAAGTATTATTACTTTGCTTTCTGTGTGTTTAGTGAATGAAAAAAGAAAGTCAATAATTAACACATCCATTATGAAAACCTTTTAGCTAAGTACAGCATAACGGCAGTACCGATACAACTTCTACCTTGAAGCCTGTCTGTTACACAGTCTTACGTTAGCTGAACAGATCAATATGCAATGTGTACCGTATCTGACATACATTAAAGATTTTATTTTACCTGAAAAGGCTTTTTACTAAACTGTAATCGTGTTAGCCACGCTAGCATCGAGCACCGAGTATCAGGCCTAGGCACACTCAAACATTTGCTAACACCAGAAATCACTGATTTCAAAAGTGACCCTCAAAACCATGAATGCCGACTTACCCAGCCTTGCAAGAACAACAGGCATCAGTGATCTTGTCCACAGCTATATTTATGCTGAGGCTGGGAGGATCTGCTGTTTTCCTCATCCACCGGTAGCATTTAGCTGTGACGCGCTCAATGTTGGAGGCATCCCGTGGCTCAAACATCTTGATGTCGTCCATAAAAGATGACATGAACTTGTTGGTTCCCCTGTCCATTGTCGTGGCTGATATTTTGTGAAAATCCGGCAGAAATGCTACACTAATCGACTCAGAAATACTTTGTAGAGTCAGTTGAAACGAAAGACGCCATGTTTACACATAGACACTAAGCTCCGCCAGGCTTTGTTTGTGAGACATGCAGCCACGTGGGATTTTAGGGGGCGTTTCTGGGCCCCTAAAGAAACGCCCCCTTTCTTTAGGTCCATGGGTGCAGACGTCACAGAATCGCAGTTTAATCAAATAGAAGAAACTGCAGAACAACAGACATACATTAATTTACCTGACATAAATGGAAAGAAGGAAAAGTAAAGACATCTTTGGAGAATTGCGAGCACAAATCTAATTTTTTACTTCTGTGTAGAAAGTTTTATAGTAAAAGGCGTATTCTTATCTTTAATTTGTTCAAATAAGGCGTATCTTTGCTCATCCAACCAGGAGCTATCTCTGACCCTCTCTCAAGCCAGGAACTCCTGCTGTTTTCAGCTTTTCATGAGTGTGAAAAGCTACAACTTCTCCTGATTGTTTCCCACACAGACAAAAGGCAGTTCAAACGATCCTAGCAAACCATCTGCTGTAACTACAGGTAACATAAAGGTCAATAGGCCAGAATACGTTACTGATTTTAAAACTATAATTAGGCTATTTCAATCAACACATGTTAAGTTTTAAAATTAGTATACTTTAAATTTATTTTCTTAACAGTTGAAGTGTGTGTTGCAGTGTGTGTGTGTGTGTTGCAGTGTGTGTGTGTGTGTGTGTGTGTGTGTGTGTGTGTGTGTGTGTGTGTGTGTGTGTGTGTGTGTGTGTGTGTGTGTGTGTGTGTGTTGGAGTGTTGGGGGGTTAGGTATCAAACTGGGAGGAAACTGGTTTCCTGTGAAGAAGCTCTCAGATTCAGATTGTCTCTGATCTGCCTGATTATGCAGAGAAACATTTGAGTGTCGCAGCAAGAGCAGATTGATGTTCACACACACAGTGAGATGCATGCACACACACACACACACACACACACACACACACACACACACACACACACACACACACACACACACACACACACACACTCTCTCTCTCTCTGATGCTTCAGGTTCAGCAGCAGAATATAAACTCTAATCAACTCAACAGGGGAAATAACAAGAAGATAAAAGTCTAAATTAATCCAACAATAATCTGAAAAAATGAAGCGCGTCTCCTTCCCCTGCTGCACCGGTTCTGACCCAAAAATGGCTGACACTTGGTCCAGAACCAGCAGATTCAATGGCATCAGCAGAAAAGGTCAGTTTCCAGTTCTGATCCAATCAGATTCCTAAAGAATCAGGAACATTTTATGAAAAGAGAAAGCAGAGGAAGCTGGTTTATGGAACATTTCCAGTATTCCTAGTACAGAAACTGGTTTAGTTGTTCTCCATCCACATGTTTTGATCTTCCATTAATCGGATTAGTTATTGAATTGATGATGTCATTATTTATCAGTTCCTCGGATGTTCTCTGTCTGAATGAGTCTGTGACCTGCAGTTGAGGTCAGACACGCTAACAGCCGGTTAGCTGCATATTTACTGCATGGAGATCAGCAGAAACACACACATGTTGGTTTTTATAGAAATCTGATAAGATGGTGGCTGATAATCGTGTGTGTGCCAATCTCTTTTCTTGCCACATGGCTGCACTTCCTGATTACCTGATTTCACTGTTTCAACCGTCTTGTTTACCAATGGGCTTAACGCACGCACGCGCACATGCGGTGCTGGTCTGGACGGTAACAGCCAGCGATCTTTTTGATGGCTCTGTTTCATTTACAGGATCCTCCACACAGCGCCTCCTTTCCATTAGAGCAGGAACTGCAGCTAAAGGGCCCAAAGCTAAGGGTACTAACGGCTGACCATGACCTGCTGTTCAGGGTTAATGAACATGTGAGCGCGGCGTGGCACTGATGTTAGCTCAGTAATGACAACTACGTCTTCAATAAGCTGGAAGCAGAACCAGTCTGAAGAACCTGAACCGGACCGGAACCACTGAGTTATACCAGCGATCCAGTTTGAGCTCCTTAGCAGGAAACATCCTCAGAATGCGTGTGTGTGTGTGTGTGTGTGTGTGTGAGACGTTAAACAGCAGAGTCAGTAGATGATTATCAGCCTGAGCAGCCGACCAGAACGCTCACTGATGGAGACACAGAACCACTAATCGCTTCCTCTGCCAGAGGTTCTGAAGGTTCTTCAGATTCTGGGTGGTTCTGTGCGGTACCCTGCGGTTCTGTACCTTGGGCAGCCTCTCAGGGTCTCCGGGGTGACGGGGGATGACCTTCTGTAACCTCTGGAAGCCGTAGTCGATGGTTGGCTCATTGAGCGCTGAGGGAGAGGAAGAGGAGGAAGGTCACTAAGGTTCTGCAAATACTGGTGTCAGTAGTGGTCTAGTTGAAGTTCAGAACTGGGACACCTGTGATAACTGACACTGTGTGTCTGTTCTGGTGTGGGTTGATTCTGCAGTCTTCCTGACCTCTGACCCAACATCCCTGTTTACATTCTCTCTCAGGCTGGAGGTGTCAGAACCTCTGCAGTCAGTGAGGAACCAGAGGTTCTGATGGTTCTGTTCGGGTCACAATGAATCATAGTCATCTGTACGGGGGAATTTTTCTGCCATATTTCGAAAGCACACATTTTCTGTCTCAAATGCAGGACTTCATGTCTTTCTTCTCAAAACTTGTAATGCTTGAACTCCAAACTTCTGTTCTCTTTCAAATTTTCACTCTGCTTTCTAGAACCTTTCTCCTCATGCTCAAAACTTGTGACTCTGTTCGCGCTTGGAAAAGAAAAGTACCGTCCCCTGGCAACCTCTCAGCCAATAGAATGGAAGTGTTAGACTGGGTGTGTTTGTTTCCTTCTAGTGGGTGAACCTGTGTGGCTACCAAGTGCAAGAAGTCCTGCTAACCCAAACCCTTTCAGACTGAAAACGTGTGCTCTCAAATTATAGCAGGAAAACCACCAATAGGTCAAAATTCTAGAGGAACTTCGTTATTATCTCTGAGACTCAATCTTGATTTTTATTTCCTGTCAGTGAACATTACAGCTTAAGCTGGTTGGAGGCGATAAATCAGAGCATCAGTGAACGCAGCAGAGCTGGAAGTGTGTGTGTGTGTGTGTGGGGGTGTGTGTGTGTGTGTGTGTGTGTGTGTGAGAATCATAATCCCGTCTTGGTTCAGCTGCATTTAACAAGCTTTAGACTGACTGTCCTATACATCATCACAGCCTGTTACTGAGTGTGTGTTTAGTGTGTCTGCGTGTGTCATTGTGTGTGTGTTCAGTCCTTGAAGGCCCACAGGGCGGAACCAGCAGCAGTTCAGAGTGTGTTGTCTCTCCTGATGTGTATGTTGTCGGTGACCTTGTTGATGTTGTTCACTTTGTTATCGGCTGTTTCTCTTCAACCTGCTGCTTCCCGCTCAGCTGCTCTGAGGAGCCATTATTAAGGGATGTCTGTTTCT
This sequence comes from Poecilia mexicana, assembly GCF_051168715.1. Classification (NCBI taxonomy): domain Eukaryota; kingdom Metazoa; phylum Chordata; class Actinopteri; order Cyprinodontiformes; family Poeciliidae; genus Poecilia; species Poecilia mexicana. Next base: position 272,300 of record NW_028263388.1, read on the forward strand.
CTCAGGTCTGACTTGGTGGAAATGGACCGCCCTGCATTGGACTCTGCATGTGTTCATAGTTTATTGGTTTCTGGCAGGCCTAACCGTATTGTAAGGATTTGCTGGGAATGTCTGGCAGTCAACTCCCACCATCAGGAGAGCGTTGAACATGTTCCAGAGGAGGTGGGAACATGGAGTCCAAGTGGGCCATGCTCCATCATTGGTGCTGTGGCCGGTCAGTGCCTGTCGCGACAGAAACACTTGAACCTGCTGGTGGATATCGGTGGTGAGGGTGTTCTAACAACAGAGGATCACACTCCTCAGCCTTTGTGGTAAGGTCTATTCAGGGGTTCTGGAGAGGAGAGTCCACTGGATAGCTGGACCTCGCATTCAGGAAGAGCAGTGTGGTTCTAGAACACTAGGCCAGCTATAGACCCTCAGAAGTGTCCTTGAGGATTCTGAAAGTTTGCCCAACCACTCTACATGTGCTTTGTGGTCTTGGAAAAGGCATTGGACCGTGTCCCTGTGGGGGGTACTCTGATGGTCTGGGGTACCAAGCCCTTCCCTGTGTGACCGGCGCCAGAGTCTGGTCTGCATTGCTAGCAGAAAGTCGGGCTCATTGAACTCTGCCAAGGCTGCCCTTTGTCAGTCACTGTTCATAACATTTCTAGGCACAGCCAACGTGTTGAGGGGACCCGTTTGCAGATAATCGGGTTCTATTGGCTTCAGTAGGCCATGAGCTACAGCTTTTACTGCAGCGGTTTGCATCCGACTGTGAAGTAGCAGGAATGAAAATCAGTGTTTCGAAACCCAAGGGTCTCAAGCCAGAAAAGGGCGGTGGAGAAGTGAAGGAGTTGAAGCATCCTGGGATCTAGTTTGTAACTAAGGAAGACATAGAGCAAGAAATGGATCAGCGGGTTGGCATAGCGTCTGCAGTGAAGTGGGCGCCGTATCGGTCTGTCATTGTGAAGAGAAAATTGAGTCAAAAGGCAAACTCTCGATTAACCGTTCAATCAACATTTCTACCCACATCTATGGTCATGAGACTGGAATGAGTTTCCTCTGCAGGGTGTATGGGCTCCCCCTTAGAGATAAAGGCTCAGTAATTCAGGAGGAACTGAGGTTAGAGCCGCTGCTTCTCCACATGGAGAGGAGCCACTTCAGGATGTTCTGAGATATTCAGGTCCCTCCGGAAGACCCATCACTGGAGGGACGATGTTCCTCTGCTAGGAACGCCTTAGGATTTCCCTGGAGAAGCTGGATCAGAAGGCTGGGGAGAGGGAAGTCTGGGTCTTCCTACTTGGGCTGCTATTCCGGCAACCCAACCCCGGACAAGCGGAAGAAAATGCCAGAAATCTTGGGCCCTCTGACAAAAATTTGTTTGGGCCCCCCTGACCAGCTGCTGTTACAATTTTTGAGTCTATCTGACCCATAAAAAGCGTCACAATTTTAAAGGCCTGCATCTGCCTTGCTTTCTGTGGTTCAATACTGATAATTAGCACAATATTTACTGCTCATGAATTTAACATCCAACAGTCCACATCCAGTGTGCAAGTAGGTTGCTTACATTTTTTCTATTAGATACTGAAATGACTCCCCATGAGCAACAGTCAAAAGCAACGTACAAAATATACATAAAGTAATCCAGACTTCTCAAAAATGCTTTGTAGCTGCATTTTATTCAAGCTGCAGTACATAACTTTAATAAAAATATGTTTTCTCCATATTTGCTAAAGCTGTCATGATGTAGCAGTTTGTCATGAGACAGATAATCTGTGAAAACAATCAATCTCCTCCATCTCCTTCCTGAATTACTGGTTAAATTGACAGCACCAAAACTCTCCTGCCACTGACTGGTTGTTTCTAGCACTGGGAGAAGGCAGAGGAAAAAGATTTTTCACAGATTACCTCTCATACCGTACTGTCACAACATGACAGTTTTAACAAATATGTGAAAAAAAAATATATAAAAGTTACTGCAGCTTTAATTTCACTCAGGAGAGGATGGGTCAGGAGGGACGTGGGTTAGAGCTGCTGCTGACTGACTCACCTGTTGCTAAGTGGTAAAAGGTACAAGTTCAATATGTGAATATGTTGGTAATTGTTCCCTTAATTCATTAAATGCTAGTGAAAAGGAGGCAAACAGTAGTTTGTAGCTAAGCTAATTATGCTAAATGGTCGATAATCTCACACAGTCTTCCCACCTCTCCTGGAGAAGAACTGGGTTCTAAATTAACACTCTTGCCTTTTTCTTTCTCCTCCCCTCTCCTTTTGTTTGAAAACCTGATTTTATAACTTTTCTTAGCAGCATAGTAACTGCCACAGTCGCCGCCGTATTCAGCTGCAGCTTCTACTGACTAGCTGCATATGTCACTCTGAAGCGCTCCAAGCAGGAACAAATCATTTAACACAGATAGGGGGGTTCAGGGCAAAAACGGATGTGTGTTTTTTGGTCTGGGAGGGGTTACATTAAACTTTTACTGCTAAAAACAATCTTTGGAAATACAATATGATTAATTTTGTATTTGACAGGACCCCGATTTTTTTTATTTTATGTCTATGAACAAAATATAAATAATTAAATTGTGGAGGGCCCCCTTTTGGTCAGGGCTCCTAGAATCGTCATCACTTTTCACCCCTTTGGTGTCCCGGGCTCCGGACACCACAGCCTGCCGCTCTCCCTATACATTAAAATATTACTGTCAAGATTCACTGTAAATAAATCCTCACTGCATCAAAGATCTTCCGGTTTCATGTGTGAACTTGCATGTGGGTCAAGAAACTCCAATCCAACATGACAAAACCAATAGAAAGACAAAAAGGTAAAAGTACAAAACTAAATATTGGTTCCTCATGTATAATAGGAATAAGTAGCTAATAATTTATAAGCTAAAAGGGGTTTCTTTGGATCTTAAGTTTGTTCTGGATTAGAGAGGTATAAAACTAAATGTTGGTTCCACTTGTTCTGGGTCGAGTTCTAGATCTGTACAGTATAAAGCTAAATATTGGTTCTCCACTGCAAGACTGAGCAGAGTTGGGCTGTTGAGATTCACCTGTTTGCTTCACATGTTGGACTGGGACCAGTCCACTAGACTGGGTGGAGTGGTCCCAGTCCAGTTGAACGGTGGTACAGCAGGTTAATTTTCCCGTTGGGTACAGCAGCCCAGTTTGGGTCATGTCTACGTCTCTCAGCCCTGCAAATGGGTATGAGACCCATTTGCAAATGGGACCCAACTCACTCAGACACGCCCCCTCGTGGTGAGCTGGAATAGCAGCTTGGCTAGTGATGAATGATAGAGTTTCTTAGCTATGCTCATGTGCTCATGTGGAGACCTTCACCCCATCAGACCTAAACTGGATCTGATGCGTCCGAGAGGAACAAGTGTCTCATTAGTACTGCTCTTCCTTTTCTTTATATCTACAGTGGCCCTGATACGCCGTGGTATGATGGCTAAAGGCCGAACATGAGCCTTTAATTTTACTCCTGTTGCAGTTTGATCCGTCTCATGAATTTCTGGCCTGTTCAGATGTTGTCTTTTGTGAAGGTTTGCATAGAAATGATCAATAAATCACCTTGGGCCTCTTGCTAAAAGAGTACGCAGTTTTCACACTTTAGAAAAGTGCGTGCACAGAAAATCTGGATGCATAAAGCCGTGCGCACGTACGTGGCTGCGCACCTTTCCTTTATAAATCCCAATTTGTGGGAATCAGATGTCGCCTCCATAAATACATATTAATGTAAATTACCATAAATACCTGGAAGTCTGCTGCCACGTGAAGCAGTAACCATGGCAACGGCCTTGTTTGTAGTATAAATATTAATAATAATAATTATTATTATTATATATTGTATTTAAAAGGTGCTTTCAGGGTACATAAGGTCACCTCACAAAAATAAAAATTTTAAAGAAAGAAAAAGTTGAAATAATAAAAAAGAAAAAAATAAAGAGATCGTACAAAATGCCAGTTTGAACACCTCGAGTGTCCAGGTCGGACCTGCTGCGGCAGAGCGTCCAGGTCGGACCTGCTGCAGCAGAGCGTCCAGGTCGGACCTGCTGCGGCAGAGCGTCCAGGTCGGACCTGCTGCAGCAGAGCGTCCTGGTCGGACCTGCTGCAGCAGAGCGTCCAGGTCGGACCTGCTGCAGCAGAGCGTCCAGGTCAGACCTGCTGCAGCAGAGCGTCCAGGTCGGACCTGCTGCGGCAGAGCGTCCAGGTCGGACCTGCTGCAGCAGAGCGTCCTGGTCGGACCTGCTGCAGCAGAGCGTCCTGGTCGGACCTGCTGCGGCAGAGCGTCCAGGTCAGACCTGCTGCGGCAGAGCGTCCAGGTCGGACCTGCTGCAGCAGAGCGTCCAGGTCGGACCTGCTGCAGCAGAGCGTCCAGGTCGGACCTGCTGCAGCAGAGCGTCCAGGTCGGACCTGCTGCAGCAGAGCGTCCAGGTCGGACCTGCTGCAGCAGAGCGTCCTGGTCGGACCTGCTGCAGCAGAGCGTCCTGGTCGGACCTGCTGCAGCAGAGCGTCCTGGTCGGACCTGCTGCGGCAGAGCGTCCAGGTCGGACCTGCTGCGGCAGAGCGTCCAGGTCGGACCTGCTGCGGCAGAGCGTCCAGGTCGGACCTGCTGCAGCAGAGCGTCCTGGTCGGACCTGCTGCAGCAGAGCCTCCAGTCGGATTACAGACCAGAGAGGCTCTGAATGTGGACGTTTGCTCTGCAGACAGGAATCAGCAGCAGAAGCTGCATTCACAGAGTAGAGATGCTTTCTGTCAATAAGGCGCTTTCACAAAGCGGGCGGCTCCACTGGAGGACGGCTGCAGCTGGACCGGTACCGGTACCGCTGGTACCGCTCTAAGTTCTGCTCTGAGCTCCAGGATGATCAGTCTGGATGAATCTAAACGCTGATGGACCATCAGATGGATCTGATCTGTGATCAATCAGCCAAAGCTCCTCAGGTAGCGGCTCACCTGGATCAGCTGCTGATGGACCTGATCGTCTCCTGATCAGAACCGAACCTGGTGGATCCATCTGCTGATCAGCCTGTTTTCTCTCCAGTCAGAATGAAATGAGCCTCAGATGCTTTCAGACGATGAGTTACATCTTCATGAGACAAACTGAGGAAGTTATTATTCACTCAGAGGGAAGTTTTACCTTCATTTAGTTTCTTTACTTTTCAGGTTATTGTCTGAGGATAAATGTGGTTCAGTTTCATCGTTTAAACAATAAAATATTAAAATCATGAACAGAGATCAGGTTTGATTCCTGGTCTAAATAACTGAATGTAATCAGGTTTCTGTGGATTTATGCGACTCTTTATAGTTTCTTACTGTCCACAGATAAAGTTTGTGTTACTGCTGCACATTTTCACGCCAGGGAAAAAGTGTGTGTATATTTACGCCAACTTTGATGCAAAGTTCATTTTTATTTATGCTGATTTGTGTGTAAAATGTGGTGCCGAACATTTTTTGTGCGCATGAACGCTTTACACATGAGGCCCCTTGTGATTATCACATGCTGTAATTTATATGTTATGCTTTTGATGGTAAACCATACATACATTTGATTTTCAAATAGAACAAAAGCCAGATCAGTTTGGTAAACCAATAGATGGTTAATCTTTAAATGGGCCCCGGGGTCAAAAGGTTAAGAAGCCCTGATCTAGATGATTCAGGAGGAACAATTCGGCTTCCATCATGGATCAGAGAGAATGGATGTCTGCTACAAGCTCTTCATGTTTATGCTGTGGAAGTGTCTCCTTGTGTCCCAGTTTGTCTCAATGTGTCCCAGTATTACCCGTGTAGACGAAGCGTCCCGGCGCTCCTTTACAGAACTGCTTGGATTTGTAGGACAACGTGACCTCAACGACCCCGGGGATGTGACGGGGCGGAGTCTGGACCCGGATGGCGTGGGGCGTGATCAGCTGGACACAGAGACATCAGAAACACCAGACAGTGTTATTGGACTGTGTCCCCTTTAAATGTAGAGTTCATCCAATCAGAAATCAGGAGAGCAAGTGTCAGACATGAAGGCCTCACTGTTTCTTCTGACCTGAGACGATAAAACACGATGAGCATCTGACTGGGATCTAACTGGTGCTTACTGGTGATGTGACTGGTTGGTGTGCGTTACCTCGCTCCACACCAGCATGGTGCCGAAGACAACCTGGAGTCCATCGAAGAAGTTGTCTCCGATGAGAATGACGGTGGCGCCGCCTGTCGTCCAGCCCTCACTGGGACTGATGGCTTTTATACAGGGAGTGGCTGCTGGAGCACAGACAGACCAGTTAACACCAAACTGGGACAAACTACCTGCTGAGACGACAGTCTGGAGAGAGAAGGTGCTGCGTGTGACCCAGAGTCACCAGCTGGTCACCACTGGAATAGAATAGATGTATATTGGAGCTGTATGTAAATATCTGAGCCTCTGTGCTGAACTTTGACCCGGTGTGGGTCAGAGTAAATCCAGGATCAAGTCGGTAAAGACTCGTCAGATCCAGGTTTGAAGTTCTACTGCGACCCGCTTTGATGCATCTGGTGACCTGAGAAGGCCCAGAGTCACAGGTTGGAAACCCCCATCTACATAACAAGAGGACACACAAGGCGCGTCTTAATTGGGTCGCGGTTTTTATCCTCTTTCGCTAACTTCAGCACACACACAAGACACACACACACTAAGTAATAGCTGCTTCGCTTTCCTCTCAAGTACAGCTGCAGATTAATTATAAAGTGAAATGAAAGAAAGTGTGAGAGAGAGAGAGAGAGAGAGCAGCTAATCTCATAACTGATAATTTCAAATGACATTACAGCACCAAACTATTCTATTCTATTGTGTTTAGCTTTGCTGTGTGTGTTCTGCTGTTCGGTTCTGATCTAGGGACAGTAAGAACAGAACCAGGCCAGAACCGTGGCTGAGTCCACCAGGTGTTCCTAACGAATCTTTGACCCCTTGATGCCTCTCCAACAATCTGCCATTGAGACACATGAGCTGTAGGACCGTAAACCCCCTGAAGGAAAGAGACAGGAGGAAAGGTTCCTCAGCAGGGGCAGGCAGCAGGAGACAAACATGGTCAGTAAAGGACCTGCCAACCAATCACAGCCCGGCTGAGCAGCCCGACCAATCACAGCCCGGCTGAGCAGCCCGACCAATCACAGCCCGGCTGAGCAGCCCGACCAATCACAGCCCAGCTGAGCAGCCCGACCAATCACAGCCCGGCTGAGCAGCCCGACCAATCACAGCCCGGCTGAGCAGCCCGACCAATCACAGCCCGGCTGAGCAGCCCGACCAATCACAGCCCGGCTGAGCAGCCCGACCAATCATCACAACTGATTCAATTCAATCCAGTTTAGTTATGCAGCTCCAACTCGCAACAAATGGCGTCTCTAGGCAATTCAAAAATAACCATTTGAACTGATGATTGAAACTGATCCTAGTTATCAAACTGTACAGTATGATCAATTAATTATTCAAAATAGCTTAAAAACTTTGTAAAGAAAGGCAGAGCCCTGTGGGACTCCACCAGCCACCCTGCTGGTTCACAGATGGGATTTAAACCAGCATACTGCTGTTCCCTTCATGCCTTCATGTTCAAACCGTTCTGAGAGAACAATGTGGTCGACTGGATCAGAACCAGACCTGAGCTCTAACAGAACCAGAACAGAAAAACCTTTATCATGACTTTCAGCAGCGCTGATTCAGAGCTAAGACGCGTCTGAAACCCGACTGAAACTCTTAACGCAGGTCATTCAAGTTCAGACGCTCAGATTTGGGATTCAGAGCTTTGAGGTTCTGTCAGAGGCTGGGAGGGAAAACCGGCCGATTCAAGAAACAAGCGAGTAGAGACAAGTTGGACCCACGGGACTCTGCAGCACTCAAGGTGGGAGGGGTGGTTTCCATGGCGACTGTCTTTAATTAGGAGGGCAATTAAAGAGGCTGAAAGCACACACACACACACACACACACACTCAGCCGCGGCCTCTCTGGGGACGGGGGAGGTGTCTGGTCTTCTTACCCACAATCCACTGGGCTGCCTCGTCTATGCAGCTCTGGGTTCCTGCAGCCCAAACGTGTGCAGCTACAGGCACAGCTTCTTCAAGACTGCATTCACTGTGCACCAGGTCAGGTCAACGCCCAACACAGAACCTTCAGCCCGTCCATCCCACACAGAACCAAGCCCACTGGCCATCCTGCCCATCTGGTTCTGATCAGCAGACAGAATTGTATCTGCTTACCCTCAGATGGATCCAATCTTCGAGCTCGGCGGCCATGTTTGGAGTTGTTATGGACGAACATGTTGTCTGATACAGCGAGAACATGGCCGTCTACGTTGACGGTTGTAGAAACCACCACCTGCAAACAAACAGGCCCGTCAGAACCGGCAGAGGATGATGATCGCACACATCCATTATTCCTCAACATCTACAACGTTCCATGACATCTCCACAAGAACAGCTGCTCTGTGACCTTTAACCTCATCATTGACCAGATCAATAATATAATAATAATAATATTATTCCAAACAGTGTCAACACGCTGCAGTGCATTGTGGGTACGTCAGCCGGTCCAGTGGTCTTACCTGGAACCGCCTCATGTCCCGAGGGTTCCCTGCGTTCTTCAGACAGTTCTGGTTACACTTCAGGAAGAACTTCAGAAAGAACCTGCACACACACACACACACACACACACACCACTGGTGATTGGTTCTATAGATATTCAGTACAGAACTGGTTGGTCCAATCAGGTTGGCATGTTCAGAACCCGGACCAGAAACCCTGGAGTGACCCTCATCATGTGATTCTTGTTCTCCAGCGCGGAGGGTTACACTTCCTTTATCTGAAGATAAACTTTGATCTGTGATCAGCTGACTAGTCTTATCACCATGGCAACCCTCAGCATCTCGAGCTGATTATCAGCGCTCTACTCTTCACCTCCTCCCAGCGAACAATCGAGCCGTAAATCTCCACGCAGGACAGATTAAGCTCTCAATATGTTATGTGATAAGGAGGGACGACCCGACACACACAGACACACACAAGCAAAACACAACACGCACACACTCTTGACATACACTTGCTGTATCACCGCTGATATTTACGAGCAGCAAATTAGGACACACTGCAAATTTATCTCCTCAGAGAACAGAAGATCCACATTCTGACACTGAAAACACACACACTGTGACACACACTCACACACACACAGAAGCGGCACACTGTGCGACTGCACTTCATGTCAGGATAATTCATCTTCACACTGTGATACATTTTCTACCTCATAGAGCAGATTAACTCCGACACTGAGACGGAGTGTGTCACAGTGTGTGTGTGTCACAGTGTGTGTGTGTCACAGTGTTTGTGTGTGTGTCACTGTGTGTGTCACTGTGTGTGTGTGTGTGTGCGTGTGTGAGTGTGTGTGTAGGTGTGTGTGTGCATGTGTGTGTCACTGTGTGTCACTGTGTGTGTGTGTGTGTCACTGTGTGTGTGTGTGTGTGTGTGTGTGCGTGTGTGAGTGTGTGTGTGCATGTGTGTGCATGTGTGTGTCACTGTGTGTCACTGTGTGTGTGTGTGTGTCACTGTGTGTGTCACTGTGTGTCACTGTGTGTGTGTGTCACTGTGTGTGTCACTGTGTGTCACTGTGTGTGTCACTGTGTGTGTGTGTGTGCGTGTGTGAGTGTGTGTGTAGGTGTGTGTGTGCATGTGTGTGTCACTGTGTGTCACTGTGTGTGTGTGTGTGTGTCACTGTGTGTGTGTCACTGTGTGTCACTGTGTGTGTGTGTGTCACTGTGTGTGTGTGTGTGTGTGTCACAGTGTGTGTGTGTGTGTCACAGTGTGTGTGTGTCACTGTGTGTCACAGTGTGTGTGTCACTGTGTGTGTGTCACTGTGTGTCATAGTGTGTGTGTCACTGTGTGTGTGTCACTGTGTGTCACAGTGTGTGTGTCACTGTGTGTGTGTCACTGTGTGTCATAGTGTGTGTGTCACCGTGTGTGTGTGTGTGTGTGTGTCACTGTGTGTGTGTCACTGTGTGTCACTGTGTGTGTGTCACTGTGTGTCACTGTGTGTGTCTCTCTGAGGGAACATTTCTGGTTCTTCCAGTAATCAGTGGAAACAGCAAGCAGGCAGAAACTGAACACGTTTCAGGGTTTTAACAAGTCCTGATATTAATTTCCATCTGTACATGAGAAAGTGTGTGTGTGTCCGTGTGTGTGTGCATGCGTATACAGGTGTGTATGGTCGGATGTGTTTATGCTTGTAACTCTAATTATCACCAAATGTTGAGCAGATTTCTGCTAATTAACATCTGTGGCTCATTTGTACTCGGAGCTCATTAACAGTCGTTAGAACTCTGATCGGCCGACATGATCCAGAAACGCTGAGAGGTTCTACTGCAGCACCAACAAAACCAACATGGCCGACCCACATCAGGTCACCTGAAACCAGCTCTGCAGCAATCTGTCGTGCTCAGCAAGCACAGTGTGCCAGTGCCAAGGAACAACTTTCCATCTACGGTGATCAAATGTCTCAAGGTTTCAATGTTGATCTGTTGGCAGAATCTGAACTACAGTGGACACTGGAATTACAAGCACCACTACCAAAAAACTTTTTAAATCGGGGAACAATTGTCAAATTGAAGTGATCAGAAGTGGCCAAAACTCTCTGAGGGGATTTCCTGATGTCGCTTCGCTCTAACAGACGAATCCCCAAGTTGCAGCAGTAGTTCAGCTGCACCCTTTGTCAGTCCAGCACAGAGATGATACTCTGATGAGAAATCATTAATGATTTAGTTAAAGGTAAAGCTAACGTAACTTTTTTTCCTCCTCTTCCTCCTTCCTCGCTGACAAGCAGGTGCAGCAGAAGCTGGACGGAACAATAAGGAGCAGTCTCTGATGGACCGGCCATTTCTTGACTCTCCATCAAACTGAAGCAGACCCAGATCAGAACCAGCAGGTTCAGATGTTCCTATGGTGGCCAGACTGGGCCAAAGTAACTCAGGAAAATATTCTGACATTTTACAGCTAAACATGTTAATGCCAGCTAACACTCTAACACATCTGCAGTTTTCCAGAACCATCTGAACCACGGTCTCCAGATTCTGAGAGCTCCAGAGGACAAGGAGGAAGAGGAGGAAAAAGAGGAGGAAGAGTTAATTAGATGAGATAATGAGAAGTCCATCATCAGCTCTTCAAGGTAAATGGAAGCAGACACCTCTTCTAGTTCTTCGTCTCAGTGAGGAAGAGGAGGAGGAGGAAGAGCAGGTTATTAACAGTTAAAGTCGCGCTTGCTCTGTGGTCCATCAGCACTTCATTATCCTGCTGCAACAACCTGACGCAGATTAATCCGCCGCTGAAAATAGTTCCAGAAGAGTTCAGATGTCAGAGGCGCGACTGGCAGCAGCTTCCACTCATCAGCGCTTTATTAAGTCTGTTTGCACAAGCACGTTCTGATCCAAACGGTTCAGGAAACAAGAACAGGTGGACCCAGTTCTGGAAACAGTACTGATCCAGTAGAACCTGGATCAATGTGGACCACTGGGGCCCTGAAAGAACCAGATCCATAAAGAACCGAATCCTGGAATTGTTCCAACCCACACCGTCTTCCTCACTGATGATGATGACGTCCATGTCATCATCAGAGGCCTGTAAACATGTCACCACGACGACAACGACTAGCTCCTCACTAAAGCTTGTTAACTGATTACATAGGTCGTTAAGAGCTCGTTAAGCAATTAACTGGAAAAACACGCCGCTGTCAGTCACACTGTGTGTGTGTGTAGGTGTGTGTGAGATGGAGGGTGTGTGTATGCGTGATGGAGGGTGTGTGTGTGTGGGGGGGGTTAATTACCCATCTGATGTAATGTTAAACTGTCTCCTGAAATTGCAACAGTGAGTGTGTGTGAGATAAAACACACACCAGTTTCTTTTTAAATAGTTAATCAATACTGATGCTTTGGGACCTGCAGTACATACGATCAATACACACACACACGCACACACACACACACACACACACACACACACACACAGAGTGAGGAGACTCCTGTTAAATACTGATGAGACAGGCAGCAAGGTTCTTCACCACCTGCAGCGTCCAGTGACGATGAGGAGGAGCGGCGAACTCAGCCAAGGCAGGCAGACGGTCCGGCAGGTGAACAGAACCTCTGAAACATTTCCAGTACCAGAATCAGAGAAACCAGAGGTGTGTTGAGATGTGTCCAGGTGTGTGTGTCCAGGTGTGTGTGGTGTTCCTGTCTGTGAAACAGCAGCAGGTGGTGTGTTCAGGGTCACTCCATTTCCCCGCCTGTTTCCCAGGAACAGAAATATTCGGCTCCACTTCATCTCTCCATCGACTGCGATGCATTCATACATTTAACATTTAGCCGGCCGGGGCCCTCTGGGGCCCCAAACATTATGCCGCTGTCAATCACCCTGCGGCGCGGCCGCTAATGAGATTCCGTCCCAAGCCAACCCGCAGCATGAGAGGGAGCTCACACCTACGCCGCCGCATGATTGACGGCACACCGTCCTCCCATAATCCCACGCTGCACACACCAGAGACCCTCGCAGGCAGAGAGCGCGCCGCCAAGAAATTCTCACATCAGGAATTCAGATGGAAAGATGAGAGCTGCTCCCATCATCATCATCATCGTCAGCTAGAAACCAGCAGAAACTGGAACTGGCTGAGGATCAGAGCATTAAAATGTTCTCACCAAGTTCAGAGACGATCGACCCTCAGATGGGATCATCGCATCGTCAGCGGGTCCCAAAAAACGCAGACTCAGCAGAAACCTGAGAGACCTGCAGCGTCCCACAGTCCAACTGCAAACAGATGACATCTGGGCACGTCCCTGTTCACCGCCATGACCACGACTGTCCTCAGGGACGGCCGGGACAGGAGACTCTGTGTCTTTATTTCCTGTTAACATTCAGATTCTTTACGTTCTGTTCACTGTTTCCTCGTTGTTCTACCATTTGAATTCTTTCGCTGCTTTTCTGTCTTTTGGAGTTCGGTCTTTCTGCTGTTGCTCTTCAGATCATTTCACCTGTCCCGTTTAGATCCCTCTGTCAGTAATTACTCCTGCTCACTTCAGGAACTCAGTGCAGCCACTAATCACTTCCCAGCAGCTCTAAGACAGCCAGCTTCCTTCTCTCCTTGTCAGATCCTTCTGTTAGCCTTTGCCAGTTTGCCTCACCTGTTTCCTTGTTATCTGACTGACTGAGAACAACCGGTCTTCTCCAGTTAATCCCAGTGAAAACCTGGGATTAACTAACATGACTAGGACTAACTGAGATTACCTGTGCTGTCTGGGATTGCTAGCCTTCGGACTGGTAACACTGGGATGATCCTGCTCTGATGTTCTGCTCAGCGCTGGTGACCAGGTCCAGACAGTTCAGAAGGCTCTGCTGGTTCTGTTCTTCCACAGGTCCAGTGGATCAGATGCAGCTGAACTGACAGGAAACTCGACCCTTTTTACGGTGCAACCTACTTCAAAATAATGAAAAACTGATGTTTTTCTGTTAATAATTAGATTCTTAGCAGCAGCTCAGAGATTTACCATTTAGAATGATCCCAGGTGCACAAAGCGGCGTTACCACAGATCCTTCCTCCAGCAGATCTCTGCCCACAGCACAACCTATAAGTATTCACACCCTGCTGGTATTTGGCCAATCATTTAGACATTTCAAATACAATTTCTACTATTATTAATAGATCTGTTTTTCTGGTATACTGCATCGTAAACAGTCTGTTGCTGTTTTGATGTTCAATTCACTTTAAGTTAAACAATAATTGCTCAGCTGGACTGTGCTTGCATTGAATATATTTATGTTTCTGATAACTACACCATATTTTTATGGTGTTTCTGTGTTTTAGTAATCTTGTAAAATAAGCTGTTGTTAATCTTGTTTCTCTATAATTTTTAAACACTTTTTGAACTGTTGTATGACAACAGAGATTGTTTCTATTCAACATCATCTTAATATGGAAGCAGAATTAATTATTAATATTAATAATTGTGATGCTGCAGTGAAATATGCAGACATGGAGGCTGCAGCCAGAACATGAAGCAGCGAGTGTTTGAGCTGCAGTCTGACATGTTTCCTGCTCACTGGACGCTGCTGAAGACACAGGAGACCTTCCCATCATGCATTGGAGCAGGCAGGGGGAGAAAAGAGCTGCTGCACAATCACCACTTCTTTTTTTCAAAAGCCTGCTGCACTCATCCATCCATCCATCCATCCATCCATCCATCCATCCAGGTCCTCCTCTCTGCTCTCAGACCAGAAGAGGGGTGGGGAGACAGATTAATACTCAGAGAGGAGAGGGGGAGGTGAAGAGAGGAGAGCCCATGATTCCTCCTGGGACAGAGGAGAGGGGGAAGGAGGAAGGCTAAAAGAAGACAGGGAGAAGAGGAGGAGAAAGAAAAGGAGAAGGAGGAGGAAGCTCGTTTGGACCGGATAAAGGAATCATCCCATCATGTCTGAACTGGAGAGATTCCTGCCACTCATTTCCAGTTCTTTAGAACCTGGTCCCGCTCAGATGCTGGTTTATCAGCTCCAGTTTTGTTCAGATCAGAACAATAAACTGATTATTACTTCATATTCCCAGTAATACAGGGCCGGTAGCGGATGACTAAAAGAGTCACATCCAGATCTAGCCGCTCCTGAATCTGCTGACCCAACCCAATAAATTAAATGCTAGCTAGCTAACAAAGTCCAGCCGGTGGTGCTACCAGAAGTTTTAGTGTTTCAGTATTTTAGTGTTTCAGTGTTTCAGTATTTTAGTGTTTCAGTGTTTCTGTATTTTAGTGTTTCAGTGTTTCTGTATTTTAGTGTTTCAGTGTTTCTGTATTTTAGTGTTTCAGTGTTTCTGTATTTTAGTGTTTCAGTATTTTAGTGTTTCAGTGTTTCTGTATTTTAGTGTTTCAGTATTTTAGTGTTTCAGTGTTTCTGTATTTTAGTGTTTCAGTGTTTCTGTATTTTAGTGTTTCAGTGTTTCTGTATTTTAGTGTTTCAGTGTTTCTGTATTTTAGTGTTTCAGTGTTTTAGTGTTTTAGTGTTTCAGTGTTTTAGTGTTTTAGTGTTTCAGTGTTTCAGTATTTTAGTGTTTCAGTGTTTCAGTATGTTAGTGTTTCAGTGTTTCTGTATTTTAGTGTTTCAGTGTTTCAGTGTTTTAGTGTTTCAGTGTTTCAGTGTTTTAGTGTTTCTGTATTTTAGTGTTTTAGTGTTTCTGTATTTTAGTGTTTTAGTGTTTCTGTATTTTAGTGTTTTAGTGTTTCTGTATTTTAGTGTTTTAGTGTTTCTGTATTTTAGTGTTTTAGTGTTTCAGTATTTTAGTGTTTTAGTGTTTCAGTATTTTAGTGTTTCAGTGTTTCAGTATTTTAGTGTTTCAGTGTTTCAGTATTTTAGTGTTTCAGTGTTTCAGTATTTTAGTGTTTCAGTATTTTAGTGTTTCAGTATTTTAGTGTTTCAGTATTTTAGTGTTTTAGTGTTTCTGTATTTTAGTGTTTCTGTATTTTAGTGTTTCTGTATTTTAGTGTTTCAGTGTTTCAGTGTTTTAGTGTTTCTGTATTTTAGTGTTTTAGTGTTTCAGTATTTTAGTGTTTCTGTATTTTAGTGTTTTAGTGTTTCTGTATTTTAGTGTTTCTGTATTTTAGTGTTTCTGTATTTTAGTGTTTCAGTGTTTCAGTGTTTTAGTGTTTCTGTATTTTAGTGTTTTAGTGTTTCTGTATTTTAGTGTTTCTGTATTTTAGTGTTTTAGTGTTTCTGTATTTTAGTGTTTCAGTATTTTAGTGTTTTAGTGTTTCTGTATTTTAGTGTTTTAGTGTTTCTGTATTTTAGTGTTTCAGTATTTTAGTGTTTTAGTGTTTCTGTATTTTAGTGTTTTAGTGTTTCTGTATTTTAGTGTTTCTGTATTTTAGTGTTTTAGTGTTTCTGTATTTTAGTGTTTCTGTATTTTAGTGTTTTAGTGTTTCTGTATTTTAGTGTTTCAGTATTTTAGTGTTTCAGTGTTTTAGTGTTTCAGTGTTTCAGTGTTTTAGTGTTTCAGTGTTTCAGTGTTTTAGTGTTTCTGTATTTTAGTGTTTCAGTATTTTAGTGTTTTAGTGTTTCAGTATTTTAGTGTTTCTGTATTTTAGTGTTTTAGTGTTTCTGTATTTTAGTGTTTCAGTGTTTTAGTGTTTTAGTGTTTTAGTGTTTCAGTATTTTAGTGTTTTAGTGTTTCAGTATTTTAGTGTTTCAGTATTTTAGTGTTTTAGTGTTTCAGTATTTTAGTGTTTCAGTATTTTAGTGTTTTAGTGTTTCTGTATTTTAGTGTTTCTGTATTTTAGTGTTTCTGTATTTTAGTGTTTCTGTATTTTAGTGTTTCAGTGTTTTAGTGTTTCTGTATTTTAGTGTTTTAGTGTTTCTGTATTTTAGTGTTTCTGTATTTTAGTGTTTTAGTGTTTCTGTATTTTAGTGTTTCAGTATTTTAGTGTTTTAGTGTTTCTGTATTTTAGTGTTTCTGTATTTTAGTGTTTTAGTGTTTCAGTATTTTAGTGTTTCAGTGTTTTAGTGTTTCAGTGTTTTAGTGTTTCTGTATTTTAGTGTTTCAGTATTTTAGTGTTTCAGTGTTTTAGTGTTTCAGTATTTTAGTGTTTCTGTATTTTAGTGTTTCTGTATTTTAGTGTTTTAGTGTTTCTGTATTTTAGTGTTTCAGTATTTTAGTGTTTTAGTGTTTCTGTATTTTAGTGTTTTAGTGTTTCTGTATTTTAGTGTTTCAGTATTTTAGTGTTTTAGTGTTTCTGTATTTTAGTGTTTCTGTATTTTAGTGTTTTAGTGTTTCTGTATTTTAGTGTTTCTGTATTTTAGTGTTTTAGTGTTTCTGTATTTTAGTGTTTTAGTGTTTCTGTATTTTAGTGTTTTAGTGTTTCTGTATTTTAGTGTTTCAGTGTTTTAGTGTTTCAGTGTTTTAGTGTTTCAGTGTTTCTGTATTTTAGTGTTTCTGTATTTTAGTGTTTCAGTGTTTCTGTATTTTAGTGTTTCTGTATTTTAGTGTTTCAGTGTTTTAGTGTTTTAGTGTTTCAGTGTTTTGACATCAGCTGTTCTTGTCATTTTCTTGTTCTCTTGCAGCTTCAACATGTTGATGATGCTTTTAATGGTTGTCGTTTTTTCTCAGAGAAAATCTAGACTCCAGCTGTGGAATTATTTCTATTTCTGTCATGACCAGCTAGCTGGTGTGTGAAGGAGCAGCGGTGGACCACATGGTAGCATGTTATCAGCCGTCTGTGGGTGTGTTGAAGCACTACCTGTCGATGATGACCGGGTCTGATGGCGTCTCGTTCCTGTTTCCACAGCTCTTCTTGTCGCAGCAGCGGCTAACACAAAGAAGGACAAACAGCTCCATCAGATTAATCTTTAAAGAAGATCACCTGCAGACTGGCAGGCCTCTCTTCAGGAGGCCTTTGGCTTTACCAAAAAACAGTTAACATGCCAGGGTAGATGGAAACATTTACTGAACAAGTTCTGAAGTAGGAAACGCTTAACTGGCATATTTGTGCCTTTCCAGGGTAACAAAACCTAGGGAAACCCTCCATGTTTTTATTTGTTTGAATAGAAACAGAGATATTGAGAATTCAGGAAAAACTTTTCCCCAGAACTTCTCCTCTAACTCAATTGTTTTTTCTGTTCTTGTGACCCAAACATGGTGCAGAGAAGAGGGAGAGTGCTGGTACCAGTTAGGTCATAGAACGGTACCAACCAGGGAACTGACTGGCATCAGGTAACATTTGACTGGTACCTGCTGGTGTTCTGGTTCTTTACCAGTTCAGTCATTTATTCCTAAGCTTTGAGTATAACTGGGGTTGGAGGTCTAACTCTAGTCTACAGGGTTTGGTTCTGGTTGTTTCCAGCTTGGAGAGCCTGTAGTCTCTTAGTCAGGTGAGTCCAGGTGTTCTTACCTGCACATGATCTCATGAGTGAGCAGGACTCGGCACATCTCTGGGTTCTTGTCCTGGCCCTCGTAGATGATGGCCTGAAACAGAGACTCGAGTTAGAGAGCAGGTTGAACCTTTGTCTCAATTAGGACTCATTGTTGGTGACTAGTGAGACTGAAGCAACAGGAAGGAGCGAGTTCCACTGGAGGCTCGAAGGAAGCAGCTGGAGCCAAACGTCTCCACTCAGAGCAGCGCTAAAGGCGCAATAAGTAAATGACTTGTTGGATTTAAGCGCTGGTGCTTTCCATTAGTGTCACAGTAGAAAGTGAAGCAGGCAGCTAACGGAGTCTCCTGCCACACAGAAACTGGTCCTGACTGCACCCCTGCAGGCTGGAGATCAGCTGATGATCAGAGCTTAAACTGATCATTTAAAGACTCCTTCCAGGAATATTCACTGGTTTCAAAATTTAAAGAGTTTGTGAATCATCTGTTGATTGAAGTGATCATGTGTATTGACTGTGATCAACTCTGATCAGACTGTGTGGAATCTGATCAGAGGAGTTTCAGAGGGATGAGTCGGCCTGTGGCTTCAGACACAGGTTGGTCTTTCTGCTGCCGCAGGTCAGGACTCCTCCAGCAGGGGGAACTGACCGCCTGCTGGGAACAGAAATTGGTGTCTGTGCTGCTTCACACACTTGACTTTTCAGTTTTTCAGTTTCATCGCGAAGAGCTTCTGTGTGTGAGCATGAACCCGACCAGATGTTTGCTGAGGAGGTGAAACTGGAACAAACCGGTTCTGGTCCAACAGAGCCAGAGCTGAAAACCACAGAGTCAACAAACACACCACTCCATCCAATATCAACCAGTACCGACCAGAACTGACAAGTTCCAACCAGAACACACACCAACAGAACCACTACCAACCAGAACACACACACCAACACCAGAACTACATATCACCTCGGTGTGAGGTGAATTTTATTTTTCGTTTGAATTTAAAAAATAATAAAGTTCATGATCAGAGTCTTTATCATTATGTTTGGGGCAGCAATACTTTTTTTTAATAAGACAAAATAAAATATCTGGGTTTATTTAATCCATCAGAACCAGAACCTCGAGGTTCTCCGTTCTGAGTGTCGCTCCAAATCAGCGGAGAAATATGGAGAATCTGGACCAGAACCGAACCGAATCGCATATTAATCTGTTACAGAGAGCAACTTACCACTGGAAAGTGTCGTAAGACGCCCTGGTGAAGCTCGGGGAACTGTTGTGCTGTTCATAGCTGTTCTCTAATAATCCGACCAGGTTTAGTTTGTGGCTGCAGCAGCAGGTGTGTTTTGAATGTGCTCCCGAAACAAAAAGGCAGAGTTTCTGTGGTAAGCGGTAGTTTTCATCGCCTACCGACAGATAAGGAAACAAAAAAGAATTTGACTAAAAGCTCTAAACTTGAAGAGAGAACCCAAAATGCTTTATGTGTGATCACTGTATTGTGTGGACAACAAGCCAGTGGAGAAAAACCCGCATCTGCATCCGAAGCAACCGAGTCAGTGAAGTAGCTAAATATGCTAGTGCGGATTATTTGCGGCCATTTCTTCAAGTCACCATCCCTCCCCGCATTAGCTGTAGGTAGCAGTAAAAGAATATTGCCGCATTTAAGCTGTGATAGCTGGAGTTCCCACATATTTTACAGCCTAAAACCTCTGTGGAAAGCCGGTTAGCGAGTTGCTAACATGTAAACAAATGGTGGTTCCGGGTTGCGGCGGAAGTCGCGCCTATGAATCACGCAAAGCCTCATGGGGGTTCGGAATAAGGCGGATGGGGGGAAAGTTTGGACATTTCCAAGGTCCCCTGACTGCCAGGGTCCCCCTAAAAGAAGATTTAAAAAAAAATGTATTTAAATATGTTGGGGGGCCCTCTCAATAATAACACTGATGATGATGGCTGTGTTCTTACTTGTTTTATCCTGTAAAAGTTAAATATTACCACTTACAGACAAAAAGCAAACTTCCATATTTAGTGAACGCCCCCCTGTTTCTGATTGAAATTGTTTGTTCTGCTTTAGCGTTTGACGGCGTTTAGTAGCAGACAGAATGAGAACCACACAAATAATAACGATGCTGCTTTGAAATATAAAACAGGTTTTTAAAAAGGAGAGAGATAAAATAAAAAGAAGAAATAAAGCATGTTAATCTGTTACACAGTTTTTCACCTTGAGAGGTGAGTGACTATCTACCTGTTAGCTTAGCGACCGACGAGTGTTAGCTTCCATTTGTCTAACATCTCATTAGTCAAAGGAAATACTTAGCAAGATATAAATTCATATATTAAGTTGTCGTTGTACCTTTTACCACATTTACCAGCAGACGAGTCTGAATCAGCAGCGGTCCTGACCCCCAGACCAGCCTACCTCCTTCCGGGATGAAGGTGAGCAACTACGACATGCTTGGCTAGTTAGCATCAGAATAGCACCGGTCCAGTCTGACTGATAGGCCAGATGCAAGCAAGAACGATTTTTACAGCCGAGTGGCTGAGATATTAATGATAGGCACATGGACGTTATAAATGAATGTGAGATCATACACAATTTGTAATTTTATTAAAAGAGAGAGAGAGAGAGATGACCCAAAGAAAACATTTTAATCGTTCAAGTAATCAAATTTGACCTCATTAAATATTCATTATTTTTTCTCGCTATGGCATTGTTCTACAGAATGGAACCTATTAAAACATAATTTCAAACCAAATAAAGGTTTCAGTTAAGGTAAAAATCTAAATATATAAGCTTCTGAGTTGGATTTTTATGCCTGAGTTCAGAGGAATCAGTTCTCCAGTCCACAACCAAACCCAGCGGCTCTGTTCCGGTTCCGGGTGAGTCAGGCTGATCCGGACCCAGACAGCGGTCTGATCTGCTGTTTTCACCATAGTTTTCACTACTTTCATATGATAACATATTTTACTTTAGTTAGTCGTTTTAATTTTATAAATGTTATAGTTATTAATTTAGTGTTTCTGTTTTTTATATTTGAAGAATATTTAGAAAATATTTGTTTTGATTTTTTTAAAAAACATATAAAGTAAAATATGGTCGTTATGACGTTTTATATCTGCTTTTAACCTTGCTTCAAGTAGTGAATTACCATACAGAACCAGAACCAACAAGAACACACACACCAACAGAACCAGTGGAAATAGTGTGCAGTTCGTCCGAACTGTCAGAACTCTTTAATAAAATCAGTTCTTTGCTAGAAACATGAGAAGTAAATGAAACCACAGAAAATTTCCAGTTGGTGCTCAGTGGGAAGTTTTTCTCCTGTCGTCAGCTTAAATCTCCCTGAAGAACAGGAACTTAATAATATGGAGAGGAGGAAGATGAACTTCCTGAATCGCTCACCTGTTTGGTCATGGAGTCGATGAGTCGGACGTAGAGGTCTTGCTCCGTTCGGACACCTGAAGGCAGAAATCGGCCATGTTCATGTTGGTCTGCAGGCTTCAGCTGCTCTGTACAGTGAAAGAAGTGCACCTACCGTTGCTGTAAAGTAGCTGCAGCTTGTAATGAATCCCGTTGTTGGTTTTCTCTCCGCTCGGCTCCTAAAACAACAGAAGAAGAACGCTCATTCAGCCTGCAGTTTGTTTAAGACGCGCTGACCTCCAAGCTCACAGTTCATGTTTTTATCCATCTATGAGATTTCAGGGTGCGTTTGTTTTATAAGTTGCCAGATGTTTGGGGGTTTCTGTCACCTGGCAGGTGCATCTGCTTTTCTGATGTCCAGTGGGCGTGTTTGGTTTGTGTCACAGCTCCTCCCTGCCTTTGTCTGACTCACCTTTTCTTTCTCCACAAAGTCGACATATGTGGTGCGTTCGATCTCAACGGGCTGCCCCTGCCGGTCGTACAGCGCCAGAACGAAGTGGAAGAAATTGGATTTCCTCAGGTTGGACGGCGGCTGCTTCTCAAAGTGAGCTCGCGCTAACCCCACCCCGCTGGAACACACACGAGCAGAAAAATCACCTAAAACACTGTTTTATAGATTTAACATGTAACATAACACATTTTTATTTTATACAGTCAATTCATCTTTCATACAAAAAAGCAGCTCAGAGATGAGACAGAAACCTGCATTTATAAGAATAAAGTTCAGTTTAAATTGTGTTTTTAAAATAAATCCTCACATTTGTTTTTATCTGTAAAATCTGTAGAGTATTTGCAGATTTTACAGAACCAGAATGCATTTTTCTGAAGCTTCATCTAAAACATCATCGTGCCACTGGTGACCAGTAAAAATCCACCAGTTTGGCGCGGCATGAATGGAGCGCTCCTCTGAGGACAGTCTGCAGGTCGCCACACCTGGCTGCACGCATCAGAAACGTGTTTGGGATGCGCGTTGGCGCCTTTGATTAGTTTGTGTGCGGCGATGAAAGCACGGCTTCAGGTCTAGTCAAAGGAAATAAAGTTAAGAATCACAGTGGAGTCACGACTGATTAATATTCATGGAGATGAAGTCAAACTGCAGCTTCGACCCCGACAGTAAATCTGCTCCTCATTATAATATGACTGAGAACACCAGGAGCGCTTGTTTCACACACACACACACACACACTTCAATATTTAATAATGTTCATGAAATATAAAAATGAGCAGTGGACACAAACACACTGAAACATTTGGTCAATAAATAATTTTAAATCCTCAATAAATCAGCTAAATGATTTTATTAAAACAAATATTTTAAATGTTAAATATTTACTTTAAACCTTAAAGTCATAATTGTTTCTATAATTGTTCTGGGATTAGATTTTCCATAAAGTGAATAATAAGCTGTATTATTAAAGGGTTGTGTGATTATAATAATTACTGTGCAGAATCACATTAAGGTTCAATTTGGACTTTACTGTATAATCCCAGAAATAATCAGCCGCTCACAGTCAGGTGTTAAAGAATCTTTTATTTTATTTCTCAATGTGGAAAATAATTTTCTTTTCAGATTAAATTAATTTAGATTCATTGAGGTTTTATTTAGCTCAGTGTCATTTTATTTAATGTAAATAAACACATTTGATATTCATTTTAATATTTTTACTTGAAAATAAAAAGACTGACTTAAAATAAATGTTCCTGAATGTAGATCTTTTATTCTATTTTAGTTTTCTTTTAGCTCTGCAGACCTGAATCTTTGTGTTAATATTTCAAAGGGATTTGAATGATTTTATTTATTTTAATTGAAGTTGTGTGTATTGAATAATTCAAGCTGAGGAGATGAAACGATGTTCAAACGCAGCCGCTGCAAAGAAGTCCAGCCTGCTCCACTTACGAAATAGAAATATATGCAGACTTTTTAAAATAATTAGAAGAAAAATCATTTTAATAACTTGCTATAAATGTTTTTTCCTTCACAGGAATAAAAATCATCTCAGATTTGAGGAGAACTTCAATTTTTTATTTATGTAATCTTTGTTTCCCCAGAAAAGTCCCATAAAGATTGAAAATCTATTTTCTGGTGGAAACTGGCAGCCAAGTTAAAACGCCATAAATAAATTATTTTAAAGATTCCTCAGGAAAAACATTTACAGCTTTCTCAAAATCAAATGTATTTTTCTCTCAAATATAAAAAAATACATAAACATATATACACATTTATTTTGTCTGCATTTCAAACGTAGCACACATTCTGACCTGATCATTTTTAAAATCAGGAAAACTTTCATTTTTAATTAAAACAGTTTTTTCATTTTGTGTTAACCAGATTTTTTCCTCCATTTGCAGAATAATAAATATTAACATTAAGTTTCAGCAGACGGTCAGTGGACTGATTTTGTCTGAGGAGAATGAATTTTTCCCATCTGTAAACATCGGAGCGGAGAGCTGGGACTCCAGCTCCCAGAATCCCCTGGGGCGGCAGCAGCTTACCTCTGAGCGGCGGTGTTGGCGTCCACCACGCCGGCCGAGTGCATCCAGGAGCGGACGGCCAGCGGCTCCTCCTTCAGGCCGGCCGCGGCGCCGCGAGGCAGGCTGTCCTGGATCCCAAACATCTCCCAACAAAAAAACACCAGAAGAAGAAGAGCTGGACTGCAGGAACGCAGCGCTACTGGATGGAGCGCAGCTTCAGGGCGGAAGACATTTTAATAATGGAGGACTAAGAGCAAAAACTGGGAGATCTGAAAAGTTCTTTATTGGCTTCAGAACTTTCTGTTTTTCTCTTTTATTCAACTTTAGGCGATGGAAGGACAGAAAAAAGATTCAACAGTCGGCCGACATGATGAACCCGCAGAGGAGAGGAGGAGGAGGAAGAGAGGAAGAATCCTCAGAGGAAACACTTCGGACGGCGAATCGAAGCCCAGCGCTCGGCTTTTCCCCAAAGAGAGCAGCGAGGCGGCCGCCCGGGACGGACCACAAACTCTCAGCCCTGCGGCCCCACAGGACTGGACGGCAGAACCCAAAAACCCCACGGGTCTTCCTCCCAGCCGCTGACATCACGGCGGGGGCGGGGCCTGGGCGGGCCGGGGGCGGGGCCTGGACCCACAGGGAGAGAGAGAGAGAGGGGGGGGGAGGAGGGGGGCGACACACTGACGGAGCAGTGTGTGTGCTGCACCAGTCCCACCAGTTACTGAACTGGTTCCCATGGAAACGCAGCGCCAGAACCCATCAGGACCTCCGAGGTCCGACGGGTCAGAGGATCGATTCTTCAAACAGCGAGCCGGACCCGAACCAGAAATAAACCAAATCAGAACCTAAGCAAACCAGAACCATCTGCACCGGAACCCAAACGGTTCCAGAAGAATTCTGAACCTGAGCAACAGAAGATCTCAGAGTTCTGTGAAAACCCAACAGAACCCTGACTGGTACCGCTGACCCAGAAGAACCTGAATCTGCTGATGAACCGGGTCACTGCTGGAACAACCCAGAACCATCGCCTGGATCACGTGTTCTGGTCGTGTCTTTAGTTCTGGACGGGCCAGAGGAAGATGCCAGGACCGAATATCTGAGGTCAGAGGTCATCGCTGAAGAACCGGGTCAGAATCCGGGAGGTCCAAATCCAAGTTCTGCACAAAACCCAACGTTGACCCGGACAAGAAGATCCAGGACCCGGTTCTGTCCAGCAGCGCCGAGGTCCACAGAACCTGCCTGAGCGGGTCGGGAGGGGAGGTCCGATCGGGTCAGAACCTCTGCTGACGGCTTCCTCCATCCTTATGTTCAGACTGGAGAAACAGAACCGCGGCTGCAGCAGCCGCTGCATCTGCTGCAGCAGCCGCTGCGCCTCGTTACGTTCAGCTGATTAACTCCGAACCGTCAGACAGGAAGCGAGAAAAGGCTTTTCACAGCCGGAGCGCTCCGGCCCACCGCCGCTCCACTGGGGCCTCCGAGGCTCCGAGGGGCGGGCCGAGGAGGAAGACGAGGAGGAGGAGGAAGAGGAGGCGGAGGGCTTTCATGTTTTTCTGGAGAAATAAAAAGCTGAAGGAGAAGAAGCTCCGCAGAGGGAGACGGGAATTTATCAGAGCCTCAGGTCTACTCCAGCCTGAGGAAGAGGAGGAAGCTGAGGAAGAGGAGTTAGTTCCCAGAGTTTAGTTTGTGAAGCTTCCCAGCCTCCGATCAATCAGTCCTGATCAATACTCCGTAACAACAACATGCTGGGTAATGAGGATCAGAGCCTGCGGCTCGCTCTGCGTCGTAATAAAAAGCTGATAATTCAATTTAAACGGAGCAATAAATGAGCTGTCTGCAGGTCTGAGGAGGAGGAGGAGGAAGAGGAGGAGGAGGAAGAGGAGGAGGAGGAAGAGGAGGAGGAGGAAGAGGAGTGCGCCGGGCCTCAAGCAAAAACCACAAATTACTCACCAGTTTCACTTTATCTGGGTTCTAATTTAAATAAAATAGTTTTTAATATTTTCTGCTTTCCCCATTTCTCTGAAGCTGCACTGAATGAATTCCTCAGATTAAATCCTGGAACTTCAGATTAATTCAGAGCAAATTATTTGGAGACAGGAATTTCATTCTGAGAATGTTCATCAGGAAAACAGAGATATTCTGGATCTGATCTCATTTCCATAAAGAGAAACCGTGTTAGTGTCGGCGCTCCATCCATCAGCTGCAGCCGGCGGACAAATTATTCCTGATTTCATTTCCCCGTCTGCCGCCGGGTCCTGCAGCCGCGCCGACAGGCTGCAGCTCCCAAATACATAAAACCAGGAAATTCTCTGACTTAAAACTACATTTTATAGAAGTAATTTTATTTCAGATAAATTTTATAAATGTTATATTTTAATTACTTTTTATTAGTTGAAAAATGTCAATGTGACATTTAAATAAAGCTCTAAAGAATTTGAAATAAAATATTGTTTTTCTGCCGAGTGTGTGTGTGTGTGAGAGAGAGAGAGAGAGAGTGATGCAGCACACACACATTTGCATTTAAATAGCGACATCAACCAGCGTTCATGGCAGCACACCGGAGGGTTTCCCAGATGTCACGGCAAAGTCAGACGAGCCAGCTGTCTCTCTCACACACACACACACACACACTCGGTTGAGTCTGTGAGAACCACTGACTCGTGTTCAGGTTAAAAAGCAGCATTTAAACTGTGTAATCTGGGATTAGAACAATTGAACTCTTGCGTTGCTGCCAGGCTGCTTCCCTCCATCGGCGTATCGGCTGAAAGGAGCTGAGGCGTTTCCTGCGACGCAGACCTCAGTGATCTGGATCAGCAGCTGTTCAGCTCTGGAAACGTCTCTCCGGGCCGATTTCTGTAGATGGAGTCCAGGCCTCCGTCCAAACCTCCACCCTACCAGGACAAATGGTTCCCTAAAACCAAACTGGCGGACAGACGTCATTCCTGAAACTTTCCATCGGTTGACCTGAAATTCACTGTTCAAAAAGTGGGATTAAATCCAGACAGGCCTGGATCAGGACCTGGATGATCCTTCAGATGCTGCACTGCGTTCCTGAGCGAAGCTCTGCGTTTCAGGCGGACCCAGCAGCGCGGCTCCTGCTCTGATTAGTTCATTAGGTGAAGAGAGAGATCAGCAGAGAGTAAGCTTTGACCGTCTACACTGATATTTTACCTCTTTAATCCTGTTAGCATCAAGTCAGACACATTTTCTACTCTCGTCTCAAAAAGCCACAGGAAGAGTGAAAAACTGAAAGCTGAAGTTTTCTTGGACAGAAGTCAGCTTGAGCATCTAGGGAAGCACAATATATTGGCACCAACATCTGTACCAGTCCGATGAATAAAACCAGGCCGATACCAACCGATATTTCTTCCTGCTGCCGTTTGTTACTGTTAGACGGGGGGGGGCACTGAATGACGACGATCTTGGGGTTCATCATTGAGGCGTGTTTGACCCAGACCAGGCGGTTGATCAGGAGTTGTTCAGAACCCAGGCAGAACCAGATTCCAGCTTTACTCTCAGATCTTCTTTGGTATATGATCGGCTGGAGGAAACTTTCCAGCTGCATGGCAGACTTTCTTCCTCAGATGCCCGCCATCACCAGCTCCACCTCTAGATGCCAGTTATATCCTAAATCAGTGTTTTTCAACCACTGTTCCGCAGCACACTAGTGTGCCGTGGGTGATCGTCAGGTGTGCCGTGGAAATTATTCAATTTCACCTACGGTACCGTATTTTCTGGACTATAAGCTGCTACTTTTTTCCTAAACTTTGAACCTTGCGGATTGTAGCCCAGTGCAGCTTTTCTGTGTATTTTTCTTCAACCACCAGGGGGCTCTCTAGCAGGAAGTGAATCATTAGAAGTCAAAATTGTAAATCAAAGAAGAACGCGTTGATTTTCATTTAGAACAACCACATGCTAGCAGCAGGCACGGCGGAGAAATGTTTTCAAACTCATAT